>NW_026735406.1:0-131000 GCF_949786415.1 Peromyscus eremicus
TAGGAACCTGACAAGAACAGTAGCCCCTCTTCAGCCCTACACTGTACTTGCTGAGAACAGACGCGAGTGCTATTTGCACTGTGTATGGCAATGGGAGCACAATAGTGACTTTCCTTACCAGAAAACAACTCTTGCTCGTAGGACCAGAAACTGCATGTGATTCAACTCCATTTAGGACTAGGAAACAAATGCTAGCTTGCCCTTTAAGAAACACACTCTGCTTTTGAGAAAAGAGCACTCTTCTACTCTACTGTGTTTCGTAAAGAACCAGAACATTGAGCTTGCTCAGAACATAAGAACTGAGCTTCCTACACACACGGGCCATATCTAGTTCAACTCTGCTTAGGAAACTGAGAAGAACAGTAGCTCCTCTTCAGTCCGATACACTGTACTTGTTGGGAACAGACGCCAGTGCTATTTGCACTGTGTATGGCAATGGGAGTGCAATAGTGACTTTCCTTACCAGAAAACAACTCTTGCTCATAGGACCAGAAACTGCATGTGATTCAACTCCATTTAGGACTGGGAAACAAACGCTCCCTCGCCTTATATGAAACACACTCTGCTTTTGAGAAAAGAGCACTCTTCTACTCTACTGTGTTTCGTAAAGAACCAGAACATTGAGCTTGCTCAGAACATAAGAACTGAGCTTCCTACACACACGGGCCATATCTAGTTCAACTCTGCTTAGGAAACTGACAAGAACAGTAGGTCCCCTTTAGTCCAATACACTGTACTTGCTGGGAACAGACGCCAGTGCTATTTGTCCTGTGTATGGCAATGTCAGCGCAATAGTGACTATTCTTACCATAAAACAACTCTTGCTCATAGGACCAGAAACTGCATGTGTTTCAACTCCATTTAGGACTGGGAAACAAACGCTAGCTCGCCTTACAAGAATCACACTCTGCTTTAGAGAAAAGAGCACTCTTCTACTCTTCTGTGTTTCCTATAGGGCCAGAACGGTGAGCTTGCTCAGAACAAAAGAACTGTGCTTCCTACACACGGACCATATCTAGTTCAACTCTGCTTAGGAAACTGAGAAGAACCGTAGCTCCTCTTCAGTCCAATACACTGTACTTGCTTTGAACAGACGCGAGTGCTATTTGCACTGTGTATGGCAATGGGAGTGCAATAGTGACTTTCCTTACCAGAAAACAACTCTTGCTCTTACGACCAGAAACTGCATGTGATTCAACTCCATTTAGGACTGGGAAACAAACGCTAGCTCGCCTTACAAGAAACACAGTCTGCTTTTGAGTAAAGAGCACTCTTCTACTCTACTGTGTTTCCTATGGGGTCCAAACAGTGAGCTTGCTCTGAACAAAAAAAAACTGTGCTTCCTACGCACATGGCCATATCTAGTTCAAGTCTTCTTAGGAACCTGAGAAGAACAGTAGATCCTTTTCAGTCCAATACACTGGACTTGCTGGCAACAGACGCCAGTGCTATTTGTACTGTGTATGACAATGGCAGCGCAATAGTGACTTTCCTTACCAGAAAACAACTCTTGCTCATAGTACCAGAAACTGCATGGGATTCAACTCCATTTAGGACTGGGAAACAAACGCTACCTCGCCTTACATGAAACACACTCTGCTTTTGAGAAAAGAGCACTCTTCTACTCTACTGTGTTTCCTATGGTGTCCGAAGAGTGAGCTTGCTCAGAACAAAAGAACTGTGCTTCCTACACACATGGGCCATATCTAGTTCACCTCTGCTTAGGAAACTGAAAAGAACAGTAGATCCTATTCAGTCCAATACACTGTACTTGCTGGGAACAGACGCGAGTGCTATTTGCACTGTGTATGGCAATGGGAGCACAATAGTGACTTGTCTTACCAGAAAAGAACTCTTGCTCGTGGACAAAAAACTGCATGTGACTCAACACCATTTAGGACTGGGAAACAAACTCTAGCTCGCCTTACAAGAAACACACTCTGCTTTTGAGAAAAGAGCACTCTTCTACTCTACTGTGTTTCCCGTAGGGCCAGAATGGTGAGCTTACTCAGAACAAAAGAACTGTGCTTCCTACACACACGGGGCATATCTAGTTCAACTCTGCTTAGGAACCTGACAAGAACAGTAGATCCCCTTTAGTCCAATACACTGTACTTGCTGGGAACAGACGCCAGTGCTATTTGTCCTGTGTATGGCAAATGCAGTCCAATAGTGACTATTCTTACCATAAAAAAACTCTTGCTCATAGGACCAGAAACTGCATGTGTTTCAACTCCATTTAGGACTGGGAAACAAACGCAAACTCGCCTTACAAGAAACACACTCTGCTTTAGAGAAAAGAGCACTCTTCTACTCTACTGTGTTTCCTATAGGGCCAGAACAGTGAGCTTGCTCAGAACAAAAGAACTGTGCTTCCTACACACGGGCCATATCTAGTTCAACTCTGCTTAGGAAACTGAAAAGAACAGTAGCTCCTCTTCAGTCCGATACACTGTACTTGCTGGGAACAGACGCGAGTGCTATTTGCACTGTATATGGCAATGGGAGCACAATAGGGACTTTCCTTACCAGAAAACAACTCTTGCTCATAGGACCAGAAAGTGCATGTGATTCAACTCCATTTAGGACTGGGAAACAAATGCTAGCTCGACTTACATGAAACACACTCTGCTTTTGAGAAAAGAGCACTCTTCTACTCTACTGTCTTTCCTATGGGGTCCAAACAGTGAGCTTGTTCAGAACAAAAGAACTGTGCTTCCTACACACATGGGCCATATCTAGTTAAACTCTGCTTAGAAAACTGAAAAGAACAGTAGATCCTCTTCAGTCCAATACACTGTACTTGCTGGGAACAGACGCGAGTGCTATTTGCATTGTGTATGGCAATGGGAGCACAATAGTGACTCGTCTTACCAGAAAACAACTCTAGCTCATAGGACAAAAAACTGCATGTGATTCAACTCCATTTAGGACTGGGAAACAAACGCTAGCTCACCTTACAAGAAACACACTCTGCTTTTGAGAAAAGAGCACTCTTCTACTTTACTGTGTTTCCTATAGGGCCAGAACAGTGAGCTTACTCAGAACATAATAACTGTGCTTCCTACACACACCGGCCATATCTAGTTCAACTCTCCTTAGGAACCTGACAAGAACAGTAGATCCCCTTTAGTCCCATACAATGTACTTGCTGAGAATAGACGCCAGTGCTATTTGTCCTGTGTATGGCAATGGCAGCACAATAGTGACTATTCTTACCATAAAAAAAACTTTTGCTCGAAAGACCAGAAATTGCATGTGTTTCAACTCCATTTAGGACTGGGAAACAAACGCTAGCTCGCCTTACAAGAAACACACTCTGCTTTAGAGAAAAGAGCACTCTTCTACTCTAATGTGTTTCCTATAGGGCCAGAAGAGTGAGCTTGCTCAGAACAAAAGAACTGTGCTTCCTACACACGGGCCATATCTAGTTCAACTCTGCTTAGGAAACTGAGAAGAACAGTAGCTCCTCTTCAGTCCGATACACTGTACTTGCTGGGAACAGACATGAGTGCTATTTGCAATGCATATGGCAATGGGAGTGCAATAGTGACTTTCCTTACCAGAAAACAACTCTTGCTCGTAGGATCAGATAGTGCATGTGATTCAACTCTATTTAGGACTGGGAAACAAATGCTAGCTCGCCTTACATGAAACACACTCTGCTTTTGAGAAAAAAGCACTCTTCTACTCTACTGTGTTTCCTATGGGGTCCAAACAGTGAGCTTGCTCAGAACAAAAGAACTGTGCTTCCTACACACATGGGCCATATGTAGTTCAACTCTGCTTAGGAAACTGAGAAAAACAGTAGGTCCTCTTCAGTCCAATACACTGTACTTGATGGGAACAGAAGCGAGTGCTATTTGCACTGTGTAGGGAAATTGGAGCACAATAGTGACTCGTCTTACCAAAAACAACTCTTGCTCATAGAACAAAATACTGCATGTGACTCAACTACATTTAGGACTGGGAAACAAACTCTAGCTCACCTTACAAGAAACACACTATGCTTTTGAGAAAAGAACACTCTTCTACTCTATTGTGTTTCCCATAGGGCCAGAACAGTGAGCTTGCTCAGAACAAAAGAACTGTTCTTCCTACACACACGGCCATATCTAGTTCAAGTCTGCTTAGGAAACTGACAAGAACAGTAGCTCCTCTTCATTCCAATACACTGTACTTGCTGGCAATAGACGCCAGTGCTATTTGTCCTGTGTATGGCAATGGCAGCGCAATAGTGACTTTCCTTACCTGAAAACAGCTCTTGCCCATAGTACCAGAAACTGCATGGGATTCAACTCCATTTAGGACTGGGAAACAAACGCTAGCTCGCCTTACAATAAACACACTCTGCTTTAGAGAAAGCAGCACTCTTATAGTCTACTGTTTTTCCTATGTGGTCCAAACAGTGAGCTTGCTCAGAACAAAAGAACTGTGCTTCCTACACACAGGGACCATATGTAGTTCAACTCTGCTTAGGAACCTGACAAGAACAGTAGCTCCTCTTCAGTCCAACATTGTACTTGCTGGGAACAGACGCCAGTGCTATTTGCACTGTGTATGGCAATGGGAGCACAATAGTGACTTTCCTTACCAGAAAACAACTCTTCCTCGTAGGACCAGAAACTGCATGTGATTCAACTCCATTTAGGACTAGGAAACAAACGCTAGCTTGCCCTACAAGAAACACACTCTGCTTTAGCGAAAAGAGCACTTTTCTACTCTACTGTGTTTCCTATAGGGCCAGAACAGTGAGCTTGCTCAGAACATAAGAACTGAGCTTCCTACACACACGGGCCATATCTAGTTCAACTCTGATTAGGAAATTGACAAGAACAGTAGCTCCTCTTCAGTCCGATACACTCTACTTGCTGGGAACAGACGCCAGTGCTATTTGCACTGTGTATGGCAATGGGAGTGCAATAGTGACTTTCCTTACCAGAAAACAACTCTTGCTCATAGGACCAGAAACTGCATGTCATTCAACTCCATTTAGGACTGGGAAACAAACGCTACCTCGCCTTACATGAAACACACTCTGCTTTTGTGAAAAGAGCACTCTTCTACTCTACTGTGTTTCCTATGGGGTCCGAACAGTGAGCTTGCTCAGAACAAAAGAACTGTGCTTCCTACACACATGGGCCATATCTAGTGCACCTCTGCTTAGGAAACTGAAAAGAACAGTAGATCCTATTCAGTCCAATACACTGTACTTGCTGGGAACAGACGCGAGTGCTATTTGCACTGTGTATGGCAATGGGAGCACAATAGTGACTCGTCTTACCAAAAAACAACTCTTCCTCGTAGGACAAAAAACTGCATGTGACTCAACTCCATTTAGGACATGGAAACAAACAGTAGCTCGCCTTACAAGAAACACACTCTGCTTTTGAGAAAAGAGCACTCTTCTACTCTACTGTGTTTCCCATAGGGCCAGAACGGTGAGATTGCTCAGAACAAAAGAACTGTGCTTCCTACACACACGGGCCATATCTAGTTCAACTCTGCTTAGGAAACTGAGAAGAAGAGTAGCTCCTCTTCAGTCCGATACACTGTACTTGCTTGGATCAGACCCGAGTGCTATTTGCACTGTGTATGGCAATGGGAGCGCAATAGTGACTTTCCTTACCAGAAAACATCTCTTGCTCGTAGGACCAGAAACTGCATGTGATTCAACTCCATTTAGGACTGGGAAAAAAACGCTAGCTTGCCTTACAAGAAACACACTCTACTTTTGAGAAAAGAGCACTCTTCTACTCTACTGTGTTTCCTTTAGGGCCAGAACAGTGAGCTTGCTCAGAATATAATAACTGTGCTTCCTACACACATGGGCCATATCTAGTTCAACTCTGCTTAGGAACCTGACAAGAACAGTAGATCCCCTTTAGTCCAATACACTGTACTTGCTGGGAACAGACGCCAGAGCTATTTGTCCAGTGTATGGCAATGGCAGCACAATAGTGACTATTCTTACCATAAAACAACTCTTGCTCGTAGGACCAGAAACTGCATGTGTTTCAACTTCATTTAGGACTGGGAAACAAACGCTAGCTCGCCTTACAAGAAACACACTCTGATTTAGAGAAAAGAGCACTCTTCTACTCTACTGTGTTTCCTATAGGGCCAGAACAGTGAGCTTGCTCAGAACAAAAGAACTGTGCTTCCTACACACGGGCCATATCTAGTTCAACTCTGCTTAGGAAACTGACAAGAACAGTAGCTTCTCTTCAGTCCGATACACTGTACTTGCTGGGAACAGACCCGAGTGCTATTTGCACTGTATATGGCAATGAGAGTGCAATAGTGACTTTCCTTACCAGAAAACAACTCTTGCTCATAGGACCAGAAAGTGCATGTGATTCAACTCCATTTAGGACTGGGAAACAAATGCTAGCTCGCCTTACACGAAACACACTCTGCTTTTGAGAAAAGAGCACTCTTCTACTCTACTGTGTTTCCTATGGGGTCCAAACAGTGAGCTTGCTCAGAACAAAAGAACTGTGCTTCCTACACACATGGACCATATCTAGTTCAACTCTGCTTAGGAAACTGAAAAGAACAGTAGATCCTATTCAGTCCAATACACTGTACTTGCTGGGAACAGACGCGAGTGCTATTTGCACTGTGTATGGCAATGGGAGAACAATAGTGACTCGTCTTACCAGAAAACAACTCTTCCTCGTAGGACAAAAAACTGCATGTGACTCAACTCCATTTAGGACTGGGAAAAAAACAGTAGCTCATCTTACAAGAAACACACTCTGCTTTTGAGAAAAGAGCACTCTTCTACTCTACTGTGTTTCCCATATGGCCAGAACGGTGAGATTGCTCAGAACAAAGAACTGTGCTTCCTACACACACGGGCCATATCTAGTTCAACTCTGCTTAGGAAACTGAAAAGAACAGTAGATCCTATTCAGTCCAATACACTGTACTTGCTGGGAACAGACGCGAGTGCTATTTGCACTGTGTATGGCAATGGGAGCACAATAGTGACTCGTCTTACCAGAAAACAACTCTTCCTCGTAGGACAAAAAACTGCATGTGACTCAACTCCATTTAGGACATGGAAACAAACAGTAGCTCGCCTTACAAGAAACACACTCTGCTTTTGAGAAAAGAGCACTCTTCTACTCTACTGTGTTTCCCATATGGCCAGAACGGTGAGATTGCTCAGAACAAAGAACTGTGCTTCCTACACACAAGGGCCATATCTAGTTCAACTCTGCTTAGGAAACTGACAAGAACAGTAGCTCCTCTTCAGTCCGATACACTGTACTTGCTGGGATCAGACGTGAGTGCTATTTGCACTGTGTATGGCAATGGGTGCGCAATAGTGACTTTCCTTACCAGAAAACAACTCTTGCTTGTAGGACCAGAAACTGCATGTGATTCAACTCCATTTAGGACTGGGAAAAAAAACGCTAGCTTGCCTTACAAGAAACACACTCTACTTTTGAGAAAGAGCACTCTTCTACTCTACTGTGTTTCCTTTAGGGCCAGAACAGTGAGCTTGCTCAGAATATAATAACTGTGCTTCCTACACACGGGCCATATCTAGTTCAACTCTGCTTAGGGACCTGACAAGAACAGTAGATCCCCTTTAGTCCAATACACTGTACTTGCTGGGAACAGACGCCAGAGCTATTTGTCCGGTGTATGACAATGGCAGCACAATAGTGACTATTCTTACCATAAAACAACTCTTGCTCGTAGGACCAGAAACTGCATGTGTTTCAACTTCATTTAGGACTGGGAAACAAACGCTAGCTCGCCTTACAAGAAACACACTCTGCTTTAGAGAAAAGAGCACTCTTCTACTCTACTGTGTTTCCTATAGGGCCAGAACAGTGAGCTTGCTCAGAACAAAAGAACTGTGCTTCCTACACACGGGCCATATCTAGTTCAACTCTGCTTAGGAAACTGACAAGAACAGTAGCTTCTCTTCAGTCCGATACACTGTGCTTGCTGGGAACAGACCCGAGTGCTATTTGCACTGTATATGGCAATGAGAGTGCAATAGTGACTTTCCTTACCAGAAAACAACTCTTGCTCATAGGACCAGAAAGTGCATGTGATTCAACTCCATTTAGGACTGGGAAACAAATGCTAGCTCGCCTTACACGAAACACACTCTGCTTTTGAGAAAAGAGCACTCTTCTACTCTACTGTGTTTCCTATGGGGTCCAAACAGTGAGCTTGCTCAGAACAAAAGAACTGTGCTTCCTACACACATGGACCATATCTAGTTCAACTCTGCTTAGGAAACTGAAAAGAACAGTAGATCCTATTCAGTCCAATACACTGTACTTGCTGGGAACAGACGCGAGTGCTATTTGCACTGTGTATGGCAATGGGAGCACAATAGTGACTCGTCTTACCAGAAAACAACTCTTCCTCGTAGGACAAAAAACTGCATGTGACTCAACTCCATTTAGGACTGGGAAAAAAACAGTAGCTCATCTTACAAGAAACACACTCTGCTTTTGAGAAAAGAGCACTCTTCTACTCTACTGTGTTTCCCATATGGCCAGAACAGTGAGATTGCTCAGAACAAAGAACTGTGCTTCCTACACACACGGGCCATATCTAGTTCAACTCTGCTTAGGAAACTGACAAGAACAGTAGCTCCTCTTCAGTCCGATACACTGTACTTGCTGGGATCAGACGTGAGTGCTATTTGCACTGTGTATGGCAATGGGTGCGCAATAGTGACTTTCCTTACCAGAAAACAACTCTTGCTTGTAGGACCAGAAACTGCATGTGATTCAACTCCATTTAGGACTGGGAAAAAAAACGCTAGCTTGCCTTACAAGAAACACACTCTACTTTTGAGAAAGAGCACTCTTCTACTCTACTGTGTTTCCTTTAGGGCCAGAACAGTGAGCTTGCTCAGAATATAATAACTGTGCTTCCTACACAAGGGCCATATCTAGTTCAACTCTGCTTAGGGACCTGACAAGAACAGTAGATCCCCTTTAGTCCAATACACTGTACTTGCTGGGAACAGACGCCAGAGCTATTTGTCCGGTTTATGACAATGGCAGCACAATAGTGACTATTCTTACCATAAAACAACTCTTGCTCGTAGGACCAGAAACTGCATGTGTTTCAACTTCATTTAGGACTGGGAAACAAACGCTAGCTTGCCTTACAAGAAACAGACTCTGCTTTAGAGAAAAGAGCACTCTTCTACTCTACTGTGTTTCCTATAGGGCCAGAACAGTGAGCTTGCTCAGAACAAAAGAACTGTGCTTCCTACACACGGGCCATATCTAGTTCAACTCTGCTTAGGAAACTGACAAGAACAGTAGCTTCTCTTCAGTCCGATACACTGTACTTGCTGGGAACAGACCCGAGTGCTATTTGCACTGTATATGGCAATGGGAGTGCAATAGTGACTTACCTTACCAGAAAACAACTCTTGCTCATAGGACCAGAAAGTGCATGTGATTCAACTCCATTTAGGACTGGGAAACAAATGCTAGCTCGCCTTACATGAAACACACTCTGCTTTTGTGAAAAGAGCACTCTTCTACTCTACTGTGTTTCCTATGGGGTCCAAACAGTGAGCTTGCTCAGAACAAAAGAACTGTGCTTCCTACACACATGGACCATATCTAGTTCACCTCTGCTTAGGAAACTGAAAAGAACAGTAGATCCTATTCAGTCCAATACACTGTACTTGCTGGAAACAGACGCGAGTGCTATTTGCACTGTGTATGGCAATGGGAGTGCAATAGTGACTTTCCTTACCAGAAAAAAACTCTTGCTCGTAGGACCAGAAACTGCATGTGATTCAACTACATTTAGGACTGGGAAACAAACGCTAGCTCGCCTTACAAGAAACACACTCTGCTTTAGAGAAAAGAGCACTCTTCTACTCTACTGTGTTTCCTATAGGGCCAGAACAGTGAGCTTGCTCAGAACAAAAGAACTGTGCTTCCTACACACGGGCCATATCTTGTTCAACTCTGCTTAGGAAACTGACAAGAACAGTAGCTCCTCTTCAGTCCGATATACTGTACTTGCTGCGAACAGACGCGAGGTCTATTTGCACTGTATATGGCAATGGGAGTGCAATAGTGACTTTCCTTACCAGAAAACAACTCTTGCTCGTAGAACCAGAAAGTGCATGTGATTCAACTCCATTTAGGACTGGGAAACAAATGCTAGCTCGCCTTACATGAAACACACTCTGCTTTTGAGAAAAGAGCACTCTTCTACTCTACTGTTTCCTATGGGGTCCAAACAGTGAGCTTGCTCAGAACATAATAACTGTGCTTCCTACACACACGGGCTATATCTAGTTCAACTCTTCTTAGGAAACTGAGAAGAACAGTAGCTCCTCTTCAGTCCAGTACACTGTACTTGCAAGGAACTGACGTGAGTGCTATTTGCACTGTGTATGGCAAT
The DNA here is from genome assembly GCF_949786415.1 of Peromyscus eremicus. Taxonomy (NCBI): domain Eukaryota; kingdom Metazoa; phylum Chordata; class Mammalia; order Rodentia; family Cricetidae; genus Peromyscus; species Peromyscus eremicus. The sequence continues at coordinate 10,417 of NW_026735406.1, forward strand.
GGGAGCGTAATAGTGACTTTCCTTATCAGAAAACAACTCTTGCTCGTAGGACCAGAAACTGCATGTGATTCAACTCCATTTAGGACTGGGAAACAAACGCTAGCTCGCCTTACAAGAAACACAGTCTGCTTTTGAGAAAAGAGCACTCTTCTACTCTACTGTGTTTCCTATGGAGTCCAAACAGTGAGCTTGCTCAGAACAAAAAAAATTTTGCTTCCTACACACACAGCCATGTCTAGTTCAAGTCTGCTTAGGAACCTGACAAGAACAGTAGCTCCTCTTCAGTCCAATAAACTGTACTTGCTGGCAACAGACGCCAGTTCTATTTGTCCTGTGTATGGCAATGGCAGCGCAATAGTGACTTTCCTTACCTGAAAACAAGTCTTGCTCATAGGACCAGAAACTGCATGGGATTCAACTCCATTTAGGACTGGGAAACAAACGCTAGCTCGCCTTACAAGAAACACACTCTGCTCTAGAGAAATCAGCACTCTTCTAGTCTGCTGTGTTTCCTATGTGGACCAAACAGTGAGCTTGCTCAGAACAAAAGAATTGTGCTTCCTACACACAGGGACCATAATTAGTTCAACTCTGCTTAGGAACCTGACAAGAACAGTAGCTCCTCTTCAGTCCAACACTGTACTTGCTGGGAACAGACGCGAGTGCTATTTGCACTGTGTATGGCAATGGCAGCGCAATAGTGTCTTTCCTTACCAGAAAACAACTCTTGCTCATACTACCAGAAACTGCATGTGATTCAACTCCATTCAGGACTAGGAAACAAACGCTAGCTTGCCTTACAAGAAACACACTCTGCTTTAGAGAAAAGAGCACTCTTCTACTCTACTGTGTTTCCTATAGGGCCAGAACAGTGAGCTTCCTCAGAACATAAGAACTGAGCTTCCTACACACACGGGCCATATCTAGTTCAACTCTGCTTAGGAAACTGACAAGAACAGTAGCTCCTCTTCAGTCCGATACACTGTACTTGCTGGGAACAGACGCCAGTGCTATTTGCACTGTGTACGGCAATGGGATTGCAATAGTGACTTTCCTTACCAGAAAACAACTCTTGCTCATAGCACCAGAAACTGCATGTGATTCAACTCCATTTAGGACTGGGAATCAAACGCTACCTCGCCTTACATGAAAGACACACTGCTTTTGAGAAAAGAGCACTCTTCTACTCTACTGTGTTTCCTAAGGGGTCCGAACAGTAAGCTTGCTCAGAACAAAATAACTGTGCTTCCTACACACATGGGAGATATCTAGTTCACCTCTGCTTAGGAAACTGAAAAGAACAGTAGATCCTATTCAGTCCAATACACTGTACTTGCTTTGAACAGACGCGAGTGCTATTTGCACTGTGTATGGCAATGGGAGAACATTAGTGACTCGTCTTACCAGAAAACAACTCTTGCTCGTAGGACAAAAAACTGCATGTGACTCAACTCCATTTAGGACTGGGAAACAAACGCTAGCTTGCCTTCCAAGAAACATACTCTGCTTTTGAGAAAAGAGCACTCTTCTACTCTACTGTGTTTCTTTAGGGCCAGAACAGTGAGCTTGCTCAGAGCAAAAGAACTGTGCTTCCTACACACGGGCCATATCTAGTTCAACTCTGCTTAGGAAACTGAAAAGAACAGTAGCTTCTCTTCAGTCCGATACACTGTACTTGCTGGGAACAGACGCGAGTGATATTTGCAATGTATATTGCAATGGGAGAGCAATAGTGACTTTCCTTACCAGAAAACAACTCTTGTTTGTAGGACCAGAAACTGCATGGGATTCAACTCCATTTAGGACTGGGAAACAAACGCTAGCTCGCCTTACAAGAAACACACTCTACTTTAGAGAAAGCAGCACTCTTGTAGTCTACTGTGTTACCTATGGGGTCCAAACAGTGAGCTTGCTCAGAACAAAAGAACTGTGCTTCCTACACACACGGACCATATGTAGTTCAACTCTGATTAGGAACCTGACAAGAACAGTAGCTCCTCTTCAGTCCAACACTGTACTTGCTGGGAACAGACGCGAGTGCTATTTGCACTGTGTATTCCAATGGGAGCGCAATAGTGACTTTCCTTACCAGAAAACAACTCTTGTTCGTAGGACCAGAAACTGTATGTGATTCAACTCCATTTAGGACTAGGAAACAAACGCTAGCTTGCCCTACAAGAAACACACTCTGCTTTGGAGAAAAGAGCACTCTTCTACTCTACTGTGTTTCCTATAGGGCCAGAACAGTGAGCTTGCTCAGAACATAAGAACTGAGCTTCCTTCACACACGGGCCATATCTAGTTCAACTCTGATTAGGAAATTGACAAGAACAGTAGCTCCTTTTCAGTCCGATACACTGTACTTGCTGGGAACAGACGCCAGTGCTATTTGCACTGTGTATGGCAATGGGAGTGCAATAGTGACTTTTCTTACCAGAAAACAACTCTTGCTCATAGGACCAGAAACTGCATGTGATTCAACTCCATTTAGGACTGGGAAACAAACGCTACCTCGCCTTACATGAAACACACTCTGCTTTTGAGAAAAGAGCACTCTTCACCTCTACTGTGTTTCCCATAGGGCCAGAACGGTGAGATTGCTCAGAACAAAAGAACTGTGCTTCCTACACACACGGGCCATATCTAGTTCAACTCTGCTTAGGAAACTGACAAGAACAGTAGCTCCTCTACAGTCCGATACACTGTAATTGCTGGGATCAGATGCGAGTGCTATTTGCACTGTGTATGGCAATGGGAGCGCAATAGTGACTTTCCTTACCAGAAAACAACTCTTGCTCGTAGGACCAGAAACTGCATGTGATTCAACTCCATTTAGGACTGGGAAACAAACGCTAGCTCGCCTTACAAGAAACACACTCTGCTTAAGAGAAAAGAGCACTCTTCTACTCTACTGTGTTTCCTATAGGGCCAGAACAGTGAGCTTGCTCAGAATATAATAACTGTGCTTCCTACACACACGGGCCATATCTAGTTCAACTCTGCTTAGGAACCTGACAAGAACAGTAGATCCCCTTTAGTCCAATACACTGTACTTGCTGGGAACAGACGCCAGAGCTTTTTGTCCGGTGTATGGAAATGGCAACACAATAGTGACTATTCTTACCATAAAACAACTCTTGCTCGTAGGACCAGAAACTGCATGTGTTTCAACTTCATTTAGGACTGGGAAACAAACGCTAGCTCACCTTACAAGAAACACACTCTGCTTTAGAGAAAAGAGCACTCTTCTACTCTACTGTGTTTCCTATAGGGCCAGAACAGTGAGCTTGCTCAGAACAAAAGAACTGTTCTTCCTACACACGGGCCATATCTAGTTCAACTCTGCTTAGGAAACTGAAAAGAACAGTAGCTTCTCTTCAGTCCGATACACTGTACTTGCTGGGAACAGACCCGAGTGCTATTTGCACTGTATATGGCAATGGGAGCGCAATAGTGACTTTCCTTACCAGAAAACAACTCTTGCTCGTAGGACCAGAAACTGCATGTGATTCAACTCCATTTAGGACTGGGAAACAAACGCTAGCTCGCCTTACAAGAAACACACTCTGCTTTAGAGAAAAGAGCACTCTTCTACTCTACTGTGTTTCCTATAGGGCCAGAACAGTGAGCTTGCTCAGAATATAATAACTGTGCTTCCTACACACACGGGCCATATCTAGTTCAACTCTGCTTAGGAACCTGACAAGAACAGTAGATCCCCTTTAGTCCAATACACTGTACTTGCTGGGAACAGACGCCAGAGCTTTTTCTCCGGTGTATGGAAATGGCAGCACAATAGTGACTATTCTTACCATAAAACAACTCTTGCTCGTAGGACCAGAAACTGCATGTGTTTCAACTTCATTTAGGACTGGGAAACAAACGCTAGCTCACCTTACAAGAAACACACTCTGCTTTAGAGAAAAGAGCACTCTTCTACTCTACTGTGTTTCCTATAGGGCCAGAACAGTGAGCTTGCTCAGAACAAAAGAACTGTGCTTCCTACACACGGGCCATATCTAGTTCAACTCTGCTTAGGAAACTGACAAGAACAGTAGCTTCTCTTCAGTCCGATACACTGTACTTGCTGGGAACAGACCCGAGTGCTATTTGCACTGTATATGGCAATGGGAGTGCAATAGTGACTTTCCTTACCAGAAAACAACTCTTGCTCATAGGACCAGAAAGTGCATGTGATTCAACTCCATTTAGGACTGGGAAACAAATGCTAGCTCGCCTTACATGAAACACACTCTGCTTTTGAGAAAAGAGCACTCTTCTACTCTACTGTGTTTCCTATGGGGTCCAAACAGTGAGCTTGCTCAGAACATAATAACTGTGCTTCCTACACACACGGGCCATATCTAGTTCAACTCTGCTTAGGAAACTGAGAAGAACAGTAGCTCCTCTTCAGTCCAGTACACTGTACTTGCAAGGAACTGACGTGAGTGCTATTTGCACTGTGTATGGCAATGGGAGCGTAATAGTGACTTTCCTTACCAGAAAACAACTCTTGCTCGTAAAACCAGAAACTGCATGTGATTCAACTCCATTTAGGACTGGGAAACAAATGCTAGCTCGCCTTACAAGAAACACAGTCTGCTTTTGAGAAAAGAGCACTCTTCTACTCTACTGTGTTTCCTATGCGGTCCAAACAGTGAGCTTGCTCAGAACAAATAAAATTGTGCTTCCTACACACACGGCCATGTCTAGTTCAAGTCTGCTTAGGAACCTGACAAGAACAGTAGCTCCTCTTCAGTCCAATAAACTGTACTTGCTGGCAACAGACGCCAGTGCTATTTGTCCTGTGTATGGCAATGGCAGCGCAATAGTGACTTTCCTTACCAGAAAACAACTCTTGCTCATAGGACCAGAAACTGCATGGGATTCAACTCCATTTAGGACTGGGAAACAAACTCTAGCTCGCCTTACAAGAAACACACTCTGCTTTAGAGAAAGCAGCACTCTTCTAGTCTACTGTGTTTCCTATGTGGTCCAAACAGTGAGCTTGCTCAGAACAAAAGAATTGTGCTTCCTACACACAGGGACCATAATTAGTTCAACTCTGCTTAGGAACCTGACAAGAACAGTAGCTCCTCTTCAGGACAACACTGTACTTGCTGGGAACAGACGCGAGTGCTATTTGCACTGTGTATGGCAATGGCAGCGCAATAGTGACTTTCCTTACCAGAAAACAACTCTTGCTCATAGTACCAGAAACTGCATGTGATTCAACTCCATTCAGGACTAGGAAACAAACGCTAGCTTGCCTTACAAGAAACACACTCTGCTTTAGAGAAAAAAGCACTCTTCTACTCTACTGTGTTTCCTATAGGGCCAGAACAGTGAGCTTCCTCAGAACATAAGAACTGAGCTTCCTACACACACGGGCCATATCTAGTTCAACTCTGCTTAGGAAACTGACAAGAACAGTAGCTCCTCTTCAGTGCGATACACTGTACTTGCTGGGAACAGACGCCAGTGCTATTTGCACTGTGTATGGCAATGGGATTGCAATAGTGACTTTCCTTACCAGAAAACAACTCTTGCTCATAGGACCAGAAACTGCATGTGATTCAACTCCATTTAGGACTGGGAATCAAACGCTACTCCGCCTTACATGAAAGACACTCTGCTTTTGAGAAAAGAGCACTCTTCTGCTCTACTGTGTTTCCTAAGGGGTCCGAACAGTAAGCTTGCTCAGAACAAAAGAACTGTGCTTCCTACACACATGGGAGATATCTAGTTCACCTCTGCTTAGGAAACTGAAAAGAACAGTAGATCCTATTCAGTCCAATACACTGTACTTGCTTTGAACAGACGCGAGTGCTATTTGCACTGTGTATGGCAATGGGAGCACAATAGTTACTCGTCTTACCAGAAAACAACTCTTGCTCGTAGGACAAAAAACTGCATGTGACTCAACTCCATTTAGGACTGGGAAACAAACGCTAGCTTGCCTTACAAGAAACATACTCTGCTTTTGAGAAAAGAACACTCTTCTACTCTACTGTGTTTCTTTAGGGCCAGAACAGTGAGCTTGCTCAGAACATAATAACTGTGCTTCCTACACACACGGGCCATATCTAGTTCAACTGTGCTTAGGAACCTGACAAGAACAGTAGATCCCCTTTAGTCCAATACACTGTACTTGCTGGGAACAGACGCGAGTGCTATTTGTCCTGTGTATGGCAATGGCATCGCAATAGTGACTACTCTTACCATAAAACAACTCTTGCTCGTAGGACCAGAAACTGTATGTGTTTCAACTCCATTTAGGACTGGGAAACAAACGCTATCTCGCCTTACAAGAAACACACTCTGCTTTAGAGAAAAGAGCACTCTTCTACTCTACTGTGTTTCCTATAGGGCCATAACAGTGAGCTTGGTCAGAGCAAAAGAACTGTGCTTCCTACATACGGGCCATATCTAGTTCAACTCTGCTTAGGAAACTGAAAAGAACAGTAGCTTCTCTTCAGTCCGATACACTGTACTTGCTGGGAACAGACGCGAGTGATATTTGCAATGTATATGGCAATGGGAGAGCAATAGGGACTTTCCTTACCAGAAAACAACTCTTGCTCATAGGACCAGAAACTGCATGTGATTCAACTCCATTTAGGACTGGAAAACAAACGCTACCTCGCCTTACAAGAAACACAGTCTGCTTTTGAGAAAAGAGCACTCTTCTACTCTACTGTGTTTCCTATGGGGTCCAAACAGTGAGCTTGCTCAGAACAAAAAAAATTGTGCTTCCTACACACACGGCCATATCTAGTTCAAGTCTGCTTAGCAACCTGACAAGAACAGTAAATCCTCTTCAGTCCAATACACTGTACTTGCTGGCAACAGACGCCAATGCTATTTGTCCTGTGTATGGCAATGGCAGCGCAATAGTGACTTTCCTTACCAGAAAACAACTCTTGCTCATAGTACCAGAAACTGCATGGGATTCAACCCTATTTAGCACTGGGAAACAAACGCTAGCTCGCCTTACAAGAAACACACTCTGCTTTATAGAAAGGAGCACTCTTCTAGTCTACTGTGTTTCCTATGGGGTCCAAACAGTGAGCTTGCTCAGAACAAAAAAAAATTGTGCTTCCTACACACACGGCCATATCTAGTTCAAGTCTGCTTAGGAACCTGACAAGAACAGTAGATCCTCTTCAGTCCAATACACTGTACTTGCTGGCAACAGACGCCAATGCTATTTGTCCTGTGTATGGCAATGGCAGCGCAATAGTGACTTTCCTTACCAGAAAACAACTCTTGTTCGTACGCCCAGAAACTGCATGTGATTCAACTCCATTTAGGACTAGGAAACAAACGCTAGCTTGCCCTACAAGAAACACACTCTGCTTTTGAGAAAAGAGCACTCTTCTACTCTACTGTGTTTCCTATAGGGCTAGAACAGTGAGCTTGCTCAGAACATAAGAACTGTGCTTCCTACACACACGGGCCATATCTAGTTCAACTCTGCTTAGGAAATTGACAAAAACAGTAGCTCCTCTTCAGTCTGATACACTGTATTTGCTGGGAACAGACGCCAGTGCTATTTGCACTGTGTATGGCAATGGGAGTGCAATAGTGACTTTCCTTACCAGAAAACAACTCTTGCTCATAGGACCAGAAACTGCATGTGATTCAACTCCATTTAGGCCTGGGAAACAAAAGCTAGCTCGCCTTCCAAAAAAAAAAGTCTGCTTTTGAGAAAAGAGCACTCTTCTACTCTACTGTGTTTCCAATGGGGTCCAAACAGTGAGCTTGCTCAGAACAAAAGAACTGTGCTTCCTACACACATGGGCCATATCTAATGCTCCTCTGATTAGGAAACTGAAAAGAACAGTAGATCCTATTCAGTCCAATACACTGTACTTGCTGGGAACAGACGCGAGTGCTATTTGCACTGTGTATGGCAATGGGAGCACAATAGTGACCCGTCTTACCAGAAAACAACTCTTCCTCGTAGGACAAAAAACTGCATGTGACTCAACTCCATTTAGGACTGGGAAACAAACAGTAGCTCGCCTTACAAGAAACACACTCTGCTTTTGAGAAAAGAGCACTCTTCTACTCTACTGTGTTTCCCTTAGGGCCAGAACGGTGAGATTGCTCAGAACAAAAGAACTGTGCTTCCTACACACACGGGCCATATCTAGTTCAACTCTGCTTAGGAAACTGAGAAGAACAGTAGCTCCTCTTCAGTCCGATACACTGTATTTGCTGGGATCAGACGCGAGTGCTATTTTTACTGTGTATGGCAATGGGAGCGCAATAGTGACTTTCCTTACCAGAAAACAACTCTTGTTCGTAGGACCAGAAACTGCATGTGATTCAACTCCATTTAGGACTGGGAAAAAAACGCTAGCTCGCCTTACAAGAAACACACTCTACTTTTGAGAAAAGAGCACTCTTCTACTCTACTGTGTTTGCTATAGGGCCAGAACAGTGAGCTTGCTCAGAACATAAGAACTGTGCTTCCTACACACGGGCCATATCTAGTTCAACTCTGCTTAGGAACCTGACAAGAACAGTAGATCCCCTTTAGTCCAATACACTGTGCTTGCTGGGAACAGACGCCAGTTCTATTTGTCCGGTGTATGGCAATGTCAGCACAATAGTGACTATACTTACCATAAAAATCTCTTGCTCGTTGGACCAGAAACTGCATGTGTTTCAACTTCATTTAGAACTGGGAAACAAACGCTAGCTCTCCTTACAAGAAACACACTCTGCTTTAGAGGAAAGAGCACTCTTCTACTCTACTGTGTTTCCTATAGGGTCAGAACAGTGAGCTTGCTCAGAACAAAAGAACTGTGCTTCCTACACACGGGCCATATCTAGTTCAACTCTGCTTAGGAAACTGACAAGAACAGTAGCTCCTCTTCAGTCCGATACACTGTACTTGTTGGGAACAGACGCGAGTGCTATTTGCACTGTATATGGCAATGGGAGTGCAATAGTGACTTTCCTTACCAGAAAACAACTCTTGCTCAAAGGACCAGAAAGTGCATGTGATTCAACTTCATTTAGGACTGGGAAACAAAAGCTAGCTCGCCTTACATGAAACACACTCCGCTTTTGAGAAAAGAGCACTCTTCTACTCTACTGTGTTTCCTAGGGGGTCCAAACAGTGAGCTTGCTCAGAACAAAAGGACTGTGCTTCCTACACACATGGACCATATCTAGTTCAACTCTGCTTAGGAAACTGAAAAGAACAGTAGATCCTATTCAGTCCAATACACTGTACTTGCTGGGAACAGACGCGAGTGCTATTTGCACTGTGTAGGGCAATTGGAGCACAATAGTGACTCGTCTTACCATAAAACAACACTTGCTCATAGGACAAAAAACTGCATGTGACTCAACTACATTTAGGACTGGGAAACAAACTCTAGCTCGCCTTACAAGAAACACACTCTGCTTTTGAAAAAAGAACACTCTTCTACTCTACTGTGTTTCCCATATTGCTAGAACAGTGAGCTTGCTCAGAACAAAAGAACTGTGCTTCCTACACACACGGGGCATATCTAGTTCAACTCTGCTTAGGAAACTGAGAAGAACAGTAGCTCCTCTTCAGTCCAATACACTGTACTTGCTAGGAACAGACGGGAGTGCTATTTGCACTGTGTATGGCAATGGGAGGGCAATAGTGACTTTCCTTACCAGAAAACAACTCTTGCTCTTAGGACCAGAAACTGCATGTGATTCAACTCCATTTAGGACTGGGAAACAAACGCTAGCTCGCCTTACAAGAAACACAGTCTGCTTTTGAGAAAAGAGCACTCTTCTACTCTACTGTGTTTCCTATGGGGTCCAAACAGTGAGTATGCTCAGAACAAAAAAAAATTGTGCTTCCTACACACACGGCCATATCTAGTTCAAGTCTGCTTAGGAACCTGACAAGAACAGTAGATCCTCTTCAGTCCAATACACTGTACTTGCTGGCAACAGACGCCAGTGCTATTTGTCCTGTGTATGGCAATGGCAGCGCAATAGTGACTTTCCTTACCAGAAAACAACTCTTGCTCATAGTACCAGAAACTGCATGGGATTCAACTCCATTTAGGACTGGGAAACAAATGCTAGCTCGCCTTACAAGAAACACACTCTGCTTTAGAGAAAGGAGCACTCTTCTAGTCTACTGTGTTTCCTATGGGGTCCAAACAGTGAGCTTGCTCAGAACAAAAGAACTGTGCTTCCTACACACACGGACCATATGTAGTTCAACTCTGATTAGGAACCTGACACGAACAGTAGCTCCTCTTCAGTACAACACTGTACTTGCTGGGAACAGACGCGAGTGCTATTTGCACTGTGTATGGCAATGGGAGCGCAATAGTGACTTTCCTTACCAGAAAACAAGTCTTGTTCGTAGGACCAGAAACTGCATGTGATTCAACTCCATTTAGGACTAGGAAACAAACGCTAGCTTGCCCTACAAGAAACACACTCTGCTTTTGAGAAAAGAGCACTCTTCTACTCTACTGTGTTTCCTATAGGGCCAGAACAGTGAGCTTGCACAGAACATAAGAACTGAGCTTCCTACACACACGGGCCATATCTAGTTCAACTCTGCTTAGGAAATTGACAAGAACAGTAGCTCCTATTCAGTCCGATACACTGTACTTGTTGGGAACAGAAGCCAGTGCTATTTGCACTGTGTATGGCAATGGGAGTGCAATAGTGACTTTCCTTACCAGAAAACAACTCTTGCTCATAGGACCAGAAACTGCATGTGATTCAACTCCATTTAGGACTGGGAAACAAACGCTAGCTCGCCTTACATGAAACACACTCTGCTTTTGAGAAAAGAGCACTCTTCTACTCTACTGTGTATCCTATGGGGTCCGAAGAGTGAGCTTGCTCAGAACAAAAGAACTGTGCTTCCTACACACATGGGCCATATCTAGTGCACCTCTGCTTAGGAAACTGAAAAGAACAGTAGCTCCTCTTTAGTCCAATACACTGTACTTGCTAGGAACAGACGGGAGTGCTATTTGCACTGTGTATGGCAATGGGAGTGCAATAGTGACTTTCCTTACCAGAAAACAACTCTTGCTCATAGGACCAGAAACTGCATGTGATTCAACTCCATTTAGGACTGGGAAACAAACGCTAGCTCGCCTTACAATAAACACACTCTGCTTTAGAGAAAAGAGCACTCTTCTACTCTGCTGTGTTTCCTATAGGGCCAGAACAGTGAGCTTGCTCAGAACAAAAGAACTGTGCTTCCTACACACGGGCCATATCTAGTTCAACTCTGCTTAGGAAATTGACAAAAACAGTAGCTCCTCTTCAGTCCGATGAACTGTATTTGCTGGGAACAGACGCCAGTTCTATTTGCACTGTGTATGGCAATGGGAGTGCAATAGTGACTTTCCTTACCAGAAAACAACTCTTGCTCATAGGACCAGAAACTGCATGTGATTCAACTCCATTTAGGACTGGGAAACAAACGCTAGCTTGCCTTCCAAAAAACAAAGTCTGCTTTTGAGAAAAGAGCACTCTTCTACTCTACTGTGTTTCCTATGGGGTCCAAACAGTGAGCTTGCTCAGAACAAAAGAACTGTGCTTCCTACACACATGGGCCATATCTAATGCACCTCTGCTTAGGAATCTGAAAAGAACAGTAGATCCTATTCAGTCCAATACACTGTACTTGCTGGGAACAGACGCGAGTGCTATTTGCACTGTGTATGGCAATGGGAGCACAATAGTGACTCGTCTTACCAGAAAACAACTCTTCCTCGTAGGACAAAAAACTGCATGTGACTCAACTCCATTTAGGACTGGGAAACAAATGCTTGCTCGCCTTACAAGAAACACACTCTGCTTTGGAGAAAAGAGCACTCTTCTACTCTACTGTGTTTCCCATAGGGCCAGAACGGTGAGATTGCTCAGAACAAAAGAACTGTGATTCCTACACACACGGGCCATATCTAGTTCAACTCTGCTTAGGAAACTGACAAGAACAGTAGCTCCTCTTCAGTCCGATACACTGTATTTGCTGGGATCAGACGCGAGTGCTATTTGTACTGTGTATGGCAATGGCAGCGCAATAGTGACTTTCCTTACCAGAAAACAACTCTTGCTCATAGTACCAGAAACTGCATGTGATTCAACTCCATTCAGGACTAGGAAACAAACGCTAGCTTGCCTTACAAGAAACACACTCTGCTTTAGAGAAAAAAGCACTCTTCTACTCTACTGTGTTTCCTATAGGGCCAGAACAGTGAGCTTCCTCAGAACATAAGAACTGAGCTTCCTACACACACGGGCCATATCTAGTTCAACTCTGCTTAGGAAACTGACAAGAACAGTAGCTCCTCTTCAGTCCGATACACTGTACTTGCTGGGAAGAGACGCCAGTGCTATTTGCACTGTGTATGGCAATGGGATTGCAATAGTGACCTTCCTTACCAGAAAACAACTCTTGCTCATAGGACCAGAAACTGCATGTGATTCAACTACATTTAGGACTGGGAATCAAACGCTACTCCGCCTTACATGAAAGACACTCTGCTTTTGAGAAAAGAGCACTCTTCTACTCTACTGTGTTTCCTAAGGGTTCCGAACAGTAAGCTTGCTCAGAACAAAAGAACTGTGCTTCCTACACACATGGGAGATATCTAGTTCACCTCTGCTTAGGAAACTGAAAAGAACAGTAGATCCTATTCAGTCCAATACACTGTACTTGCTTTGAACAGACGCGAGTGCTATTTGCACTGTGTATGGCAATGGGAGCACAATAGTTACTCGTCTTACCAGAAAACAACTCTTGCTCGTAGGACAAAAAACTGCATGTGACTCAACACCATTTAGGACTGGGAAACAAACGCTAGCTTGCCTTACAAGAAACATACTCTGCTTTTGAGAAAAGAGCACTCTTCTACTCTACTGTGTTTCTTTAGGGCCAGAACAGTGAGCTTGCTCAGAACATAATAACTGTGCTTCCTACACACACGGGCCATATCTAGTTCAACTCTGCTTAGGAACCTGACAAGAACAGTAGATCCCCTTTAGTCCAATACACTGTACTTGCTGGGAACAGACGCCAGAGCTTTTTGTCCGGTGTATGGAAATGGCAGCACAATAGTGACTATTCTTACCATAAAACAACTCTTGCTCGTAGGACCAGAAACTGCATGTGTTTCAAATTCATTTAGGACTGGGAAACAAACGCTAGCTCGCCTTACAAGAAACACACTCTGCTTTAGAGAAAAGAGCACTCTTCTACTCTACTGTGTTTCCTATAGGCCCAGAACAGTGAGCTTGCACAGAACATAAGAACTGAGCTTCCTACACACACGGGCCATATCTAGTTCAACTCTGCTTAGGAAATTGACAAGAACAGTAGCTCCTATTCAGTCCGATACACTGTACTTGTTGGGAACAGAAGCCAGTGCTATTTGCACTGTGTATGGCAATGGGAGTGCAATAGTGACTTTCCTTACCAGAAAACAACTCTTGCTCATAGGACCAGAAACTGCATGTGATTCAACTCCATTTAGGACTGGGAAACAAATGCTACCTCGCCTTACATGAAACACACTCTGCTTTTGAGAAAAGAGCACTCTTCTCCTCTACTGTGTTTCCTATGGGGTCCGAAGAGTGAGCTTGCTCAGAACAAAAGAACTGTGCTTCCTACACACATGGGCCATATCTAGTGCACCTCTGCTTAGGAAACTGAAAAGAACAGTAGATCCTATTCAGTCCAATACACTGTACTTGCTGGGAACAGACACGAGTGCTATTTGCACTGTGTATGGCAATGGGAGCACAATAGTGACTCGTCTTACCAGAAAACAACTCTTGCTCGTAGGACAAAAAACTGCATGTGACTCAACTACATTTAGGACTGGGAAACAAACTCTAGCTCGCCTTACGAGAAACACACTCTGCTTTTGAGAAAAGAACACTCTTCTACTCTACTGTGTTTCCCATAGGGCTAGAACAGTGAGCTTGCTCAGAACAAAAGAACTGTGCTTCCTACACACACGGGGCATATCTAGTTCAACTCTGCTTAGGAAACTGAGAAGAACAGTAGCTCCTCTTCAGTCCAATACACTGTACTTGCTAGGAACAGACGGGAGTGCTATTTGCACTGTGTATGGCAATGGGAGCGCAATAGTGACTTTCCTTACCAGAAAACAACTCTTGCTCGTAGGACCAGAAACTGCATGTGATTCAACTCCATTTAGGACTGGGAAACAAACGCTAGCTCGCCTTACAATAAACACACTCTGCTTTAGAGAAAAGAGCACTCTTCTACTCTGCTGTGTTTCTATAGGGCCAGAACAGTGAGCTTGCTCAGAACAAAAGAACTGTGCTTCCTACACACGGGCCATATCTAGTTCAACTCTGCTTAGGAAATTGACAAAAACAGTAGCTCCTCTTCAGTCCGATGAACTGTATTTGCTGGGAACAGACGCCAGTGCTATTTGCACTGTGTATGGCAATGGGAGTGCAATAGTGACTTTCCTTACCAGAAAACAACTCTTGCACATAGGACCAGAAACTGCATGTGATTCAACTCCATTTAGGACTGGGAAACAAACGCTAGCTTGCCTTCCAAAAAACAAAGTCTGCTTTAGAGAAAGGAGCACTCTTCTACTCTACTGTGTTTCCTATGGGGTCCAAACAGTGAGCTTGCTCAGAACAAAAGAACTGTGCTTCCTACACACATGGGCCATATCTAATGCACCTCTGCTTAGGAAACTGAAAAGAACAGTAGATCCTATTCAGTCCAATACACTGTACTTGCTGGGAACAGACGCGAGTGCTATTTGCACTGTGTATGGCAATGGGAGCACAATAGTGACTCGTCTTACCAGAAAACAACTCTTCCTCGTAGGACAAAAAACTGCATGTGACTCAACTCCATTTAGGACTGGGAAACAAACAGTGGCTCGCCTTACAAGAAACACACTCTGCTTTTGAGAAAAGAGCACTCTTCTACTCTACTGTGTTTCCCATAGGGCCAGAACGGTGAGATTGCTCAGAACAAAAGAACTGTGCTTCCTACACACACGGGCCATATCTAGTTCAACTCTGCTTAGGAAACTGACAAGAACAGTAGCTCCTCTTCAGTCCGATACACTGTATTTGCTGGGATCAGATGCGAGTGCTATTTGTACTGTGTATGGCAATGGCGGCGCAATAGTGACTTTCCTTACCAGAAAACAACTCTTGCTCATAGTACCAGAAACTGCATGTGATTCAACTCCATTCAGGACTAGGAAACAAACGCTAGCTTGCCTTACAAGAAACACACTCTGCTTTAGAGAAAATAGCACTCTTCTACTCTACTGTGTTTCCTATAGGGCCAGAACAGTGAGCTTCCTCAGAACATAAGAACTGAGCTTCCTACACACACGGGCCATATCTAGTTCAACTCTGCTTAGGAAACTGACAAGAACAGTAGCTCCTCTTCAGTCCGATACACTGTACTTGCTGGGAACAGACGCCAGTGCTATTTGCACTGTGTATGGCAATGGGATTGCAATAGTGACTTTCCTTACCAGAAAACAACTCTTGCTCATAGGACCAGAAACTGCATGTGATTCAACTACATTTAGGACTGGGAATCAAACGCTACTCTGCCTTACATGAAAGACACTCTGCTTTTGAGAAAAGAGCACTCTTCTACTCTACTGTGTTTCCTAAGGGTTCCGAACAGTAAGCTTGCTCAGAACAAAAGAACTGTGCTTCCTACACACATGGGAGATATCTAGTTCACCTCTGCTTAGGAAACTGAAAAGAACAGTAGATCCTATTCAGTCCAATACACTGTACTTGCTTTGAACAGACGCGAGTGCTATTTGCACTGTGTATGGCAATGGGAGCACAATAGTTACTCGTCTTACCAGAAAACAACTCTTGCTCGTAAGACCAGAAACTGCATGTGATTCAACTCCATTTAGGACTGGGAAACAAACGCTAGCTCGCCTTACAATAAACACACTCTGCTTTAGAGAAAAGAGCACTCTTCTACTCTGCTGTGTTTCCTATATTGCCAGAACAGTGAGCTTGCTCAGAACAAAAGAACTGTGCTTCCTACACACGGGCCATATCTTGTTCAACTCTGCTTAGGAAACTGACAAGAACAGTAGCTCCTCTTCAGTCCGATATACTGTACTTGCTGCGAACAGACGCGAGGGCTATTTGCACTGTATATGGCAATGGGAGTGCAATAGTGACTTTCCTTACCAGAAAACAACTCTTGCTCGTAGGACCAGAAAGTGCATGTGATTCAACTCCATTTAGGACTGGGAAACAAATGCTAGCTCGCCTTACATGAAACACACTCTGCTTTTGAGAAAAGAGCACTCTTCTACTCTACTGTGTTTCCTATGGGGTCCGAACAGTGAGCTTGCTCAGAACAAAAGAACTGTGCTTCCTACACACATGGGCCATATCTAGTGCACCTCTGCTTAGGAAACTGAAAAGAACAGTAGATCCTATTCAGTCCAATACACTGTACTTGCTGGGAACAGACACGAGTGCTATTTGCACTGTGTATGGCAATGGGAGCACAATAGTGACTCGTCTTACCAGAAAACAACTCTTGCTCGTAGGACAAAAAACTGCATGTGACTCATCTACATTTAGGACTGGGAAACAAACTCTAGCTCGCCTTACCAGAAACACACTCTGCTTTTGAGAAAAGAACACTCTTCTACTCTATTGTGTTTCCCATAGGGCTAGAACAGTGAGCTTGCTCAGAACAAAAGAACTGTGCTTCCTACTCACACGGGGCATATCTATTTCAACTCTGCTTAGGAAACTGAGAAGAACAGTATCTCCTCTTCAGTCCAATACACTGTACTTGCTAGGAACAGACGGGAGTGCTACTTGCACTGTGTATGGCAATGGGAGTGCAATAGTGACTTTCCTTACCAGAAAACAACTCTTGCTCGTAGGACCAGAAACTGCATGTGATTCAACTCTATTTAGGACTGGGAAACAAATGCTAGCTCGCCTTACATGAAACACACTCTGCTTTTGAGAAAAGAGCACTCTTCTACTCTACTGTGTTTCCTATGGGATCCAAACAGTGAACTTGCTCAGAACAAAAAAAAAATGTGCTTCCTACACACACGGCCATATCTAGTTCAAGTCTGCTTAGGAACCTGACAAGAACAGTAGATCCTCTTCAGTCCAATACACTGTACTTGCTGTCAACAGACGCCAGTGCTATTTGTCCTGTGTATGGCAATGGCAGTGCAATAGTGACTTTCCTTACCAGAAAACAACTCTTGCTCATAGTACCAGAAACTGCATGGGATTCAACTCCATTTAGGACTGGGAAACAAACGCTAGCTCACCTTACAAGAAACACACTCTGCTTTAGAGTAAGGAGCACTCTTCTAGTCTACTGTGTTTCCTATAGGGTCCAAACAGTGAGCTTGCTCAGAACAAAAAAAATTGTGCTTCCTACACACACGGCCATATCTAGTTCAAGTCTGCTTAGGAACCTGACAAGAACAGTAGATCCTCTTCAATCCAATACACTGTACTTGCTGGCAACAGACGCCAAAGCTATTTGTCCTGTGTATGGCAATGTCAGTGCAATAGTGACTTTCCTTACCAGAAAACAACTCTTGTTCGTAGGACCAGAAACTGCATGTGATTCAACTCCATTTAGGACTAGGAAACAAACGCTAGCTTGCCCTACAAGAAACACACTCTGCTTTAGAGAAAAGAGCACTCTTCTACTCTACTGTGTTTCCTATAGGGCCAGAACAGTGAGCTTGCACAGAACATAAGAACTGAGCTTCCTACACACACGGGCCATATCTAGTTCAACTCTGCTTAGGAAATTGACAAGAACAGTAGCTCCTCTTCAGTCCGATACACTGTACTTGTTGGGAACAGACGCCAGTGCTATTTGTACTGTGTATGGCAATGGGAGTGCAATAGTGACTTTCCTTACCAGAAAACAACTCTTGCTCATAGGACCAGAAACTGCATGTCATTCAACTCCATTTAGGACTGGGAAACAAATGCTACCTCGCCTTACATGAAACACACTCTGCTTTTGAGAAAAGAGCACTCTTCTACTCTACTGTGTATCCTATGGGGTCCGAAGAGTGAGCTTGCTCAGAACAAAAGAACTGTGCTTCCTACACACATGGGCCATATCTAGTGCACCTCTGCTTAGGAAACTGAAAAGAACAGTAGATCCTATTCAGTCCAATACACTGTACTTGCTGGGAACAGACACGAGTGCTATTTGCACTGTGTATGGCAATGGGAGCACAATAGTGACTCGTCTTACCAGAAAACAACTCTTGCTCGTAGGACAAAAAACTGCATGTGACTCAACTACATTTAGGACTGGGAAACAAACTCTAGCTCGCCTTACGAGAAACACACTCTGCTTTTGAGAAAAGAACACTCTTCTACTCTACTGTGTTTCCCATAGGGCTAGAACAGTGAGCTTGCTCAGAACAAAAGAACTGTGCTTCCTACACACACGAGGCATATCTAGTTCAACTCTGCTTAGGAAACTGAGAAGAACAGTAGCTCCTCTTCAGCCCAATACACTGTACTTGCTAGGAACAGACGGGAGTGCTATTTGCACTGTGTATGGCAATGGGAGTGCAATAGTGACTTTCCTTACCAGAAAACAACTCTTGCTCGTAGGACCAGAAACTGCATGTGATTCAACTCCATTTAGGACTGGGAAACAAACGCTAGCTCGCCTTACAATAAACACACTCAGCTTTAGAGAAAAGAGCACTCTTCTACTCTGCTGTGTTTCCTATAGGGCCAGAACAGTGAGCTTGCTCAGAACAAAAGAACTGTGCTTCCTACACACGGGCCATATCTTGTTCAACTCTGCTTAGGAAACTGACAAGAACAGTAGCTCCTCTTCAGTCCGATATACTGTACTTGCTGCGAACAGATGCGAGGGCTATTTGCACTGTATATGGCAATGGGAGTGCAATAGTGACTTTCCTTACCAGAAAACAACTCTTGCTCGTTGGACCAGAAAGTGCATGTGATTCAACTCCATTTAGGACTGGGAAACAAATGCTAGCTCGCCTTACATGAAACACACTCTGCTTTTGAGAAAAGAGCACTCTTCTACTCTACTGTGTTTCCTATGGGGTCCAAACAGTGAACTTGCTCAGAACAAAAAAAATTGTGCTTCCTGCACACACTGCCATATCTAGTTCAAGTCTGCTTAGGAACCTGACAAGAACAGTAGATCCTCTTCAGTCCAATACACTGTACTTGCTGGCAACAGACGCCAGTGCTATTTGTCCTGTGTATGGCAATGGCAGCGCAATAGTGACTTTCCTTACCAGAAAACAACTCTTGCTCATAGTACCAGAAACTGCATGGGATTCAACTCCATTTAGGACTGGGAAACAAACGCTAGCTCGCCTTACAAGAAACACACTCTGCTTTAGAGAAGCAGCACTCTTATAGTCTACTGTGTTTACTATGGGGTCCAAACAGTGAGCTTGCTCAGAACAAAAAAAATTGTGCTTCCTACACACACGGCCATATCTAGTTCAAGTCTGCTTAGGAAACTGAAAAGAACAGTAGATCCTCTTTAGTCCAATACACTGTACTTGCTGGGAACAGACGCGAGTGCAATTTGCACTGTGTATGGCAATGGGAGCACAATAGTGACTCATCTTACCAGAAAACAACTCTTGCTCGTAGGACAAAAAACTGCATGTGACTCAACTCCATTTAGGACTGGGAAACAAACAGTAGCTCGCCTTACAAGAAATACACTCTGCTTTTGAGAAAAGAGCACTCTTCTACTCTACTGTGTTTCCCATAGGGCCAGAACAGTGAGCTTGCTCAGAACATAAGAACTGTGCTTCCTACACACACGGGCCATATCTAGTTCAACTCTGCTTAGGAAATTGACAAGAACAGTAGCTCCTCTTCAGTCCGATACACTGTATTTGCTGGGAACAGACGCCAGTGCTATTTGCACTGTGTATGGCAATGGGAGTGCAATAGTGACTTTCCTTACCAGAAAACAACTCTTGCTCATAGGACCAGAAACTGCATGTGATTCAACTCCATTTAGGACTGGGAAACAAACGCTAGCTCGCCTTCCAAGAAACAAAGTCTGCTTTTGAGAAAAGAGCACTCTTCTACTCTACTGTGTTACCTATAGGGTCAGAACAGTGAGCTTGCTCAGAACATAATAACTGTGCTTCCTACACACACGGGCCATATCTAGTTCAACTCTGCTTAGGAACCTGACAAGAACAGTAGATCCCCTTTAGTCCTAAACACTGTACTTGCTGGGAACAGACGCCAGTGCTATTTGTCCGGTGTATGGCAATGGCAGCACAATAGTGACTATATTTACCATAAAAAAACTCTTGCTCATTGGACCAGAAACTGCATTTGTTTCAACTTCATTTAGAACTGGGAAACAAACGCTAGCTCTCCTTACAAGAAACACACTCTGCTTTAGAGGAAAGAGCACTCTTCTACTCTACTGTGTTTCCTATAGGGCCAGAACAGTGAGCTTGCTCAGAACAAAGAACTGTGCTTCCTACACACGGGCCATATCTAGTTCAACTCTGCTTAGGAAACTGACAAGAACAGTAGATCCTCTTCAGTCCGATACACTGTACTTGTTAGGAACAGACGCGAGTGCTATTTGCACTGTATATGGCAATGGGAGTGCAATAGTGACTTTCCTTACCAGAAAACAACTCTTGCTCAAAGGACCAGAAAGTGCTTGTGATTCAACTCCATTTAGGACTGGGAAACAAACGCTAGCTCGCCTTACATGAAACACACTCCGCTTTTGAGAAAAGAGCACTCTTCTACTCTACTGTGTTTCCTATGGGGTCTAAACAGTGAGCTTGCTCAGAACAAAAGGACTGTGCTTCCTACACACATGGACCATATCTAGTTCAACTCTGCTTAGGAAACTGAAAAGAACAGTAGATCCTATTCAGTCCAATACACTGTACTTGCTGGGAACAGACGCGAGTGCTATTTGCACTGTGTAGGGCAATTGGAGCACAATAGTGACTCGTCTTACCAGAAAACAACTCTTGCTCATAGCACAAAAAACTGCATGTGACTCAACTACATTTAGGACTGGGAAACAAACTCTAGCTCGCCTTACAAGAAACACACTCTGCTTTTGAGAAAAGAACACTCTTCTACTCTACTGTGTTTCCCATAGGGCTAGAACAGTGAGCTTGCTCAGAACAAAAGAACTGTGCTTCCTACACACACGGGGCATATCTAGTTCAACTCTGCTTAGGAAACTGAGAAGAACAGTAGCTCCTCTTCAGTCCAATACACTGTACTTGCTAGGAACAGACGGGAGTGCTATTTGCACTGTGTATGGCAATAGGAGCGCAATAGTGACTTTCCTTACCAGAAAACAACTCTTGCTCTTAGGACCAGAAACTGCATGTGATTCAACTCCATTTAGGACTGGGAAACAAAAGCTAGCTCGCATTACAAGAAACACAGTCTGCTTTTGAGAAAAGAGCACTCTTCTACTCTACTGTGTTTCCTATGGGGTCCAAACAGTGAGCTTGCTCAGAACAAAAAAAAATTGTGCTTCCTACACAAACGGCCATATCTAGTTCAAGTCTGCTTAGGAACCTGACAAGAACAGTAGATCCTCTTCAGTCCAATACACTGTACTTGCTGGCAACAGACACCAGTGCTATTTGTCCTGTGTATGGCAATGGCAGCGCAATAGTGACTTTCCTTACCAGAAAACAACTCTTGCTCATAGGACTAGAAACTGCATGGGATTCAACTCCATTTAGGACTGGGAAACAAAGGCTAGCTCGCCTTACAAGAAACACACTCTGCTTTAGAGAAAGGAGCACTCTTCTACTCTACTGTGTTTCCTATGGGGTCCAAACAGTGAGCTTGCTCAGAACAAAAGAACTGTGCTTCCTACACACACGGACCATTTGTAGTTCAACTCTGATTAGGAACCTGACACGAACAGTAGCTCCTCTTCAGTCCAACACTGTACTTGCTGGGAACAGACGCGAGTGCTATTTGCACTGTGTATGGCAATGGGAGCGCAATAGTGACTTTCTTTACCAGAAAACAATTCTTGTTCGTAGGACCAGAAACTGCATGTGATTCAACTCCATTTAGGACTAGGAAACAAACGCTAGCTTGCCCTATAAGAAACACATTCTGCTTTAGAGAAAAGAGCACTCTTCTACTCTACTGTGTTTCCTATAGGGCCAGAACAGTGACCTTGCTCAGAACATAAGAACTGGGCTTCCTACACACACGGGCCATATCTAGTTCAACTCTGCTTAGGAAATTGACCTCTTCAGTCCGATACACTGTATTTGCTGGGAACAGACGCCAGTGCTATTTGCACTGTGTATGGCAATGGGAGTGCAATAGTGACTTTCCTTACCAGAAAACAACTCTTGCTCATAGGACCAGAAACTGCATGTGATTCAACTCCATTTATGACTGGGAAACAAACGCTAGCTCGCCTTACATGAAACACACTGTGCTTTTGAGAAAAGAGCACTCTTCTACTCTACTGTGTTTCCTATGGGGTCCAAACAGTGAGCTTGCTCAGAACATAATAACTGTGCTTCCTACACACACGGGCCATATCTAGTTCAACTCTGCTTAGGAACCTGACAAGAACAGTAGCTCCTCTTCAGTCCAACACTGTACTTGCTGGGAACAGACGCGAGTGTTATTTGCACTGTGTATGGCAATGGCAGCGCAATAGTGTCTTTCCTTACCAGAAAACAACTCTTTCTCATAGTACCAGAAACTGCATGTGATTCAACTCCATTTAGGACTAGGAAACAAACACTAGCTTGCCTTACAAGAAACACACTCTGCTTTAGAGAAAAGAGCACTCATCTACTCTACTGTGTTTCCTATAGGGCCAGAACAGTGAGCTTGCTCAGAACATAAGAACTGAGCTTCCTACACACACGGGCCATATCTAGTTCAACTCTGCTTAGGAAACTGACAAGAACAGTAGCTCCTCTTCAGTCCGATACACTGTACTTGCTGTGAACAGATGCCAGTGCTATTTGCACTGTGTATGGCAATGAGATTGCAATAGTGACTTTCCTTTCCAGAAAACAACTCTGGCTCATAGAACCAGAAACTGCAAGTGATTCAACTCCATTTAGGACTGGGAAACAAACGCTACCTCGCCTTACATGAAACACACTCTGCTTTTGAGAAAAGAGCACTCTTCTACTCTACTGTGTTTCCTATGGGGTCCGAACGGTAAGTTTGCTCAGAACAAAAGAACTGTGCTTCCTAGACACATGGGCCATATCTAGTTCACCTCTGCTTAGGAAACTGAAAAGAACAGTAGATCCTATTCAGTCCAATACACTGTACTTGCTGGGAACAGACGTGAGTGCAATTTGCACTGTGAAAGGCAATGGGAGCACAATAGTGACTCATCTTACCAGAAAACAACTCTTGCTCGTAGGACAAAAAACTGCATGTGACTCAACTCCATTTAGGACTGGGAAACAAACAGTAGCTCGCCTTACAAGAAATACACTCTGCTTTTGAGAAAAGAGCACTCTTCTACTCTACTGTGTTTCCCATAGGGCCAGAACAGTGAGCTTGCTCAGAACATAAGAACTGTGCTTCCTACACACACGGGCCATATCTAGTTCAACTCTGCTTAGGAAATTGACAAGAACAGTAGCTCCTCTTCAGTCCGATACACTGTATTTGCTGGGAACAGACGCCAGTGCTATTTGCACTGTGTATGGCAATGGGAGTGCAATAGTGACTTTCCTTACCAGAAAACAACTCTTGCTCATAGGACCAGAAACTGCATGTGATTCAACTCCATTTAGGACTGGGAAACAAACGCTAGCTCGCCTTCCAAGAAACAAAGTCTGCTTTTGAGAAAAGAGCACTCTTCTACTCTACTGTGTTACCTATAGGGCCAGAACAGTGAGCTTGCTCAGAACATAATAACTGTGCTTCCTACACACACGGGCCATATCTAGTTCAACTCTGCTTAGGAACCTGACAAGAACAGTAGATCCCCTTTAGTCCTAAACACTGTACTTGCTGGGAACAGACGCCAGTGCTATTTGTCCGGTGTATGGCAATGGCAGCACAATAGTGACTATATTTACCATAAAAAAACTCTTGCTCATTGGACCAGAAACTGCATTTGTTTCAACTTCATTTAGAACTGGGAAACAAACGCTAGCTCTCCTTACAAGAAACACACTCTGCTTTAGAGGAAAGAGCACTCTTCTACTCTACTGTGTTTCCTATAGGGCCAGAACAGTGAGCTTGCTCAGAACAAAGAACTGTGCTTCCTACACACGGGCCATATCTAGTTCAACTCTGCTTAGGAAACTGACAAGAACAGTAGATCCTCTTCAGTCCGATACACTGTACTTGTTAGGAACAGACGCGAGTGCTATTTGCACTGTATATGGCAATGGGAGTGCAATAGTGACTTTCCTTACCAGAAAACAACTCTTGCTCAAAGGACCAGAAAGTGCTTGTGATTCAACTCCATTTAGGACTGGGAAACAAACGCTAGCTCGCCTTACATGAAACACACTCCGCTTTTGAGAAAAGAGCACTCTTCTACTCTACTGTGTTTCCTATGGGGTCCAAACAGTGAGCTTGCTCAGAACAAAAGGACTGTGCTTCCTACACACATGGACCATATCTAGTTCAACTCTGCTTAGGAAACTGAAAAGAACAGTAGATCCTATTCAGTCCAATACACTGTACTTGCTGGGAACAGACGCGAGTGCTATTTGCACTGTGTAGGGCAATTGGAGCACAATAGTGACTCGTCTTACCAGAAAACAACTCTTGCTCATAGCACAAAAAACTGCATGTGACTCAACTACATTTAGGACTGGGAAACAAACTCTAGCTCGCCTTACAAGAAACACACTCTGCTTTTGAGAAAAGAACACTCTTCTACTCTACTGTGTTTCCCATAGGGCTAGAACAGTGAGCTTGCTCAGAACAAAAGAACTGTGCTTCCTACACACACGGGGCATATCTAGTTCAACTCTGCTTAGGAAACTGAGAAGAACAGTAGCTCCTCTTCAGTCCAATACACTGTACTTGCTAGGAACAGACGGGAGTGCTATTTGCACTGTGTATGGCAATAGGAGCGCAATAGTGACTTTCCTTACCAGAAAACAACTCTTGCTCTTAGGACCAGAAACTGCATGTGATTCAACTCCATTTAGGACTGGGAAACAAACGCTAGCTCGCATTACAAGAAACACAGTCTGCTTTTGAGAAAAGAGCACTCTTCTACTCTACTGTGTTTCCTATGGGGTCCAAACAGTGAGCTTGCTCAGAACAAAAAAAAATTGTGCTTCCTACACAAACGGCCATATCTAGTTCAAGTCTGCTTAGGAACCTGACAAGAACAGTAGATCCTCTTCAGTCCAATACACTGTACTTGCTGGCAACAGACACCAGTGCTATTTGTCCTGTGTATGGCAATGGCAGCGCAATAGTGACTTTCCTTACCAGAAAACAACTCTTGCTCATAGGACCAGAAACTGCATGGGATTCAACTCCATTTAGGACTGGGAAACAAACGCTAGCTCGCCTTACAAGAAACACACTCTGCTTTAGAGAAAGGAGCACTCTTCTACTCTACTGTGTTTCCTATGGGGTCCAAACAGTGAGCTAGCTCAGAACAAAAGAACTGTGCTTCCTACACACACGGACCATTTGTAGTTCAACTCTGATTAGGAACCTGACAAGAACAGTAGCTCCTCTTCAGTCCAACACTGTACTTGCTGGGAACAGACGCGAGTGCTATTTGCACTGTGTATGGCAATGGGAGCGCAATAGTGACTTTCTTTACCAGAAAACAATTCTTGTTCGTAGGACCAGAAACTGCATGTGATTCAACTCCATTTAGGACTAGGAAACAAACGCTAGCTTGCCCTATAAGAAACACATTCTGCTTTAGAGAAAAGAGCACTCTTCTACTCTACTGTGTTTCCTATAGGGCCAGAACAGTGACCTTGCTCAGAACATAAGAACTGGGCTTCCTACACACACGGGCCATATCTAGTTCATCTCTGCTTAGGAAATTGACCTCTTCAGTCCGATACACTGTATTTGCTGGGAACAGACGCCAGTGCTATTTGCACTGTGTATGGCAATGGGAGTGCAATAGTGACTTTCCTTACCAGAAAACAACTCTTGCTCATAGGACCAGAAACTGCATGTGATTCAACTCCATTTAGGACTGGGAAACAAACGCTAGCTCGCCTTACATGAAACACACTGTGCTTTTGAGAAAAGAGCACTCTTCTACTCTACTGTGTTTCCTATGGGGTCCAAACAGTGAGCTTGCTCAGAACATAATAACTGTGCTTCCTACACACACGGGCCATATCTAGTTCAACTCTGCTTAGGAACCTGACAAGAACAGTAGCTCCTCTTCAGTCCAACACTGTACTTGCTGGGAACAGACGCGAGTGTTATTTGCACTGTGTATGGCAATGGCAGCGCAATAGTGACTTTCCTTACCAGAAAACAACTCTTTCTCATAGTACCAGAAACTGCATGTGATTCAACTCCATTTAGGACTAGGAAACAAACACTAGCTTGCCTTACAAGAAACACACTCTGCTTTAGAGAAAAGAGCACTCATCTACTCTACTGTGTTTCCTATAGGACCAGAACAGTGAGCTTGCTCAGAACATAAGAACTGAGCTTCCTACACACACGGGCCATATCTAGTTCAACTCTGCTTAGGAAACTGACAAGAACAGTAGCTCCTCTTCAGTCCGATACACTGTACTTGCTGTGAACAGATGCCAGTGCTATTTGCACTGTGTATGGCAATGAGATTGCAATAGTGACTTTCCTTACCAGAAAACAACTCTGGCTCATAGAACCAGAAACTGCAAGTGATTCAACTCCATTTAGGACTGGGAAACAAACGCTACCTCGCCTTACATGAAACACACTCTGCTTTTGAGAAAAGAGCACTCTTCTACTCTACTGTGTTTCCTATGGGGTCCGAACGGTAAGTTTGCTCAGAACAAAAGAACTGTGCTTCCTAGACACATGGGCCATATCTAGTTCACCTCTGCTTAGGAAACTGAAAAGAACAGTAGATCCTATTCAGTCCAATACACTGTACTTGCTGGGAACAGACGCGAGTGCTATTTGCACTGTGTATGGCAATGGGAGCACAATAGTGACTCGTCTTACCAGAAAACAACTCTTGCTCGTAGGACAAAAAACTGCATGTGACTCAACTTCATTTAGGACTGGGAAACAAACGCTAACTCGCCTTACAAGAAACACACTTTGCTTTTGAGAAAAGAACACTCTTCTACTCTATTGTGTTTCCCATAGGGCCAGAACAGTAAGCTTGCTCAGAACAAAAGAAGTGTGCTTTCTACACCCACGGGGCATATGTAGTTCAACTCTGCTTTGGAAACTGAGAAGAACAGTAGCTCCTCTTCAGTCCAATACACTGTACTTGCTAGGAACAGACGGGAGTGCTATTTGCACTGTGTATGGCAATGGGAGCCCAATAGTGACTTTCCTTACCAGAAAACAACTCTTGCTCGTAGGACCAGAAACTGCATGTGGTTCAACTCCATTTAGGACTGGTAAACAAACTCTAGCTCGCCCTACAAGAAACACAGTCTCCTTTTGAGAAAAGAGCACTCTTCTACTCTAATGTGTTTCCCAAAGGGCCAGAACGGTGAGCTTGCTCAGAAGAAAAGAACTGTGCTTCATACACACACGGGGCATATCTAGTTCAACTCTGCTTAGGAAACTGACAAAACAGTAGCTCCGCTTCAGTCCGATACACTGTACTTGCTGGGATCAGACGCGAGTGCTATTTGCACTGTGTATGGCAATGGGAGCGCAATAATGACTTTCCTTAACAGAAAACAACTCTTGCTCGTAGGACCAGAAACTGCATGTGATTCAACTCCATTTCGGACTGGAAACAAACGCTAGCTTGCATTACAAGAAACACACCCTGCTTTTGAGAAAAGAGCACTCTTTTACACTACTGTGTTTCCTATAGGGCCAGAACAGTGAGCTTGCTCAGAACATAATAACTGTGCTTCCTAAACACAAGGGCCATATCTAGTTCAACTCTGCTTAGGAACCTGACAAGAACAGTAGATCCCCTTTAGTCCAATACACTGTACTTGCTGGGAACAGACGCCAGTGCTATTTGTCCTGTGTATGGCAATGGCAGCGCAATAGTGACTATTCTTACCATAAAACAACTCTTGCTCGTAGGACCAGAAACTACATGTGATTCAACTCCATTTAGGACTTGGAAACAAATGCTAGCTCGCCTTACAAGAAACACACTCTGCTTTAGAGAAAAGAGCACTCTTCTACTCTACTGTGTTTCCTATAGGGCAAGAACAGTGAGCTTGCTCAGAACAAAAGAACTGTGCTTCCTACACACTGGCCATATCTATTTCAACTCTGCTTAGGAAACTGACAAGAACAGTAGCTCCTCTTCAGTCCGATACACTGTACTTGCTGGGAACAAACGCCAGTGCCACTTGCACTGAATATGGCAATGGGAGCACAATAGTGACTTTCCTTACCAGAAAACAACTCTTGCTCGTAGGACCAGAAAGTGCATGTGATTCAACTCCATTTAGGACTGGGAAACAAATGCTAGCTCACCTTACATGAAACACACTCTGCTTTTGAGAAAAGAACACTCTTCTACTCTACTGTATTTCCCATAGGGCCAGAACAGTGAGCTTGCTCAACAAAAGAACTGTGTTTCCTACACACACGGGCCATATCTAGATCAACTCTGCTTAGGAAACTGAGAAGAACAGTAGCTCCTCTTCAGTCCAATACACTATACTTGCTAGGAACAGACGGGAGTGGTATTTGCACTGTGTACGGCAATGGGAGCACAATAGTGACTTTCCTTACTAGAAAACAACTCTTGCTCATAGTACCAGAAACTGCATGTGTTTCAACTCCATTTAGGACTGGGAAACAAACGCTAGCTCGCCTTACAAGAAACACAGTCTGCTTTAGAAAAAAGAGCACTCTTCTACTCTACTGTGTTTCCTATGGGGTCCAAACAGTGAGCTTGCTCAGAACAAAACAACTGTGCTTCCTACACACACGGACCGTATGTAGTTCAACTCTGCTTAGGAACCTGACAAGAACAGCAGCTCCTCTTCAGTCCAACACTGTACTTGCTGGGAACAGATGCGAGTGCTATTTGCACTGTGTATGGCAATGGGAGCACAATAGTGACTTTCCTTACCAGAAAACAACTCTTGCTTGTAGGACCAGAAACTGCATGTGATTCAACTCCATTTAGGACTAGGAAACAAACGCTAGCTTGCCTTACAAGAAACACACTCTGCTTTAGAGAAAAGAGCACTCTTCTACTCTACTGTGTTTCCTATAGGGCCAGAACAGTGAGCTTGCTCAGAACATAATAACTATGCTTCCTACACACACGGACCATATCTAGTTCAACTCTGCTTAGGAACCTGACAAGAACAGTAGATCCCCTTTAGTCGAATACACTGTACTTGCTGGGAACAGACGCCAGCGCTACTTGTCCTGTGTATGGCAATGGAAGCGCAGTAGTGACTATTCTTAACATAAAACAACTCTTGCTCGTAGGACCAGAAACTACATGTGTTTCAACTCCATTTAGGACTGGGAAACAAACGCTAGCTCGCCTTAGAAGATACACACTCTGCTTCAAAGAAAAGAGCACTCTTCTACTCTACTGTGTTTCCTATAGGGCCAGAACAGTGAGCTTGCTCAGAACAAAAGAACTGTGCTTCCTACACACGGGCCATATCTATTTCAACTCTGCTTAGGAAACTGACAAGAACAGTAGCTCCTCTTCAGTCCGATACACTGTACTTGCTGGGAACAGACTCGAGTGCTATTTGCACTGTATATGGCAATGGGAGTGCAATAGTGACTTTCCTTACCAGAAAACAACTCTTGCTCGTAGGACCAGAAAGTGCATGTCATTCAACTCCATTTAGGACTGGGAAACAATGCTAGCTCGCCTTACATGAAACACACTCTGCTTTTGAGAAAAGAGCACTCTTCTACTCTAATGTGTATCCTATGGGGTCTGAGCAGTGAGCTTGCTCAAAACAAAAGAACTCTGCTTCCTACACACATGGGCCATATCTAGTTCACCTCTGCTTAGGAAACTGAAAAGAACAGTAGATCCTCTTCAGTCCAATACGCTGTACTTGCTGGGAACAGATGCGAGTGCTATTTGCACTGTGTAAGGCAATGGGAGCACAATAGTGACTCGTCTTACCAGAAAACAACTCTTGCTCGTAGGACAAAAAACTGCATGTGACTCAACTCCATTTATGACTGGGAAACAAACTCTAGTTTGCCTTACGAGAAACACACTCTGCTTTTGAGAAAAGAACACTCTTCTACTCTACTGTGTTTCCCATAGGGCTAGAATAGTGAGCTTGCTCAGAAGAAAAGAACTGTGCTTCCTACATACACGGGGCATATCTAGTTCAACTCTGCTTAGGAAACTGACAAGAACAGTAGCTCCTCTTAAGTCCGATATACTGTACTTGCTGCGATCAGACGTGAGGGCTATTTGCACTGTATATGGCAATGGGAGTGCAATAGTGACTTTCCTTACCAGAAAACAACTCTTGCTCTTAGGACCAGAAAGTGCATGTGATTCAACTCCATTTAGGACTGGGAAACAAACGCTAGCTTGCCTTACATGAAACATACTGTGCTTTTGAGAAAAGAGCACTCTTCTACTCCACTGTGTTTCCTATGGGGTCCAAACAGTGAGCTTGCTCAGAACATAATAACTATGCTTCCTACACACACGGGCCACATCTAGTTCAACTCTGCTTAGGAACCTGACAAGAACAGTAGCTCCTCTTCAGTCCAACACTGTACTTGCTGGGAACAGACGCGAGTGCAATTTGCACTGTGTATGGCAATGGCAGCGCAATAGTGACTTTTCTTACCAGAAAACAACTCTTGCTCATAGTACAAGAAACTGCATGTGATTCAACTCCATTTAGGACTAGGAAACAAACGCTAGCTTGCCTTACAAGAAACACACTCTGCTTTAGAGAAAAGAGCACTCTTCTACTCTACTGTGTTTCCTATAGGGCCAGAACAGTGAGCTTGCTCAGAACATAAGAACTGTGCTTCCTACACACACGGGCCATATCTAGTTCAACTCTGCTTAGGAAACTGACAAGAACAGTAGCTCCTCTTCAGTCCGATACACTGTACTTGCTGTGAACAGATGCCAGTGCTATTTGCACTGTGTATGGCAATGGGATTGCAATAGTGACTTTCCTTACCAGAAAACAAATCTGGCTCATAGAACCAGAAACTGCATGTGATTCAACTCCATTTAGGACTGGGAAACAAACGCTACCTCGCCTTACATGAAACACACTCTGCTTTTGAGAAAAGAGCACTCTTCTACTCTACTGTGTTTCCTTTAGGGCCAGAACAGTGAGCTTGCTCAGAACATAATAACTGTGCTTCCTAAATACACGGGCTATATCTAGTTCAACTCTGCTTAGGAACCTGACAAGAACAGTAGATCCCCTTTAGTCCAATACACTGTACTTGCTGGGAACAGACGCCAGTGCTATTTGTCCTGTGTATGGCAATGGCAGCGCAATAGTGACTACTCTTACCATAAAACAACTCTTGCTCGTAGGACCAGAAACTGCATGTGATTCAACTCCATTTAGGACTGGGAAACAAACGCTAGCTTGCCTTCCAAGAAACAAAGTCTGCTTTTGAGAAAAGAGCACTCTTCTACTCTACTGTGTTTCCTATGGGGTCCAAACAGTGAGCTTGCTCAGAACAAAAGAACTGTGCTTCCTACACACATGGGCCATATCTAGTTCAACTCTACTTAGGAAAATGACAAGAACAGTAGATCCTCTTCAGTCCAATACACTGTACTTGCTGGGAACAGACGCAAGTGCTATTTGCACTGTGTAGGGAAATTGGAGCAAATAGTGACTCGTCTTCCAAAAACAACTCTTGCTCATAGGACAAAAAACTGCATGTGACTCAACTACATTTAGGACTGGGAAACAAACTCCAGCTCGCCTTACAAGAAACACACTCTGCTTTTGAGAAAAGAACACTCTTCTACTCTATTGTGTTTCCCATAGGGCCAGAACAGTAAGCTTGCTCAGAACAAAAGAAGTGTGCTTTCTACACCCACGGGGCATATGTAGTTCAACTCTGCTTAGGAAACTGAGAAGAACAGTAGCTCCTCTTCAGTCCAATACACTGTACTTGCTAGGAACAGACGGGAGTGCTATTTGCACTGTGTATGGCAATGGGAGCCCAATAGTGACTTTCCTTACCAGAAAACAACTCTTGCTCGTAGGACCAGAAACTGCATGTGATTCAACTCCAGTTAGGACTGGGAAACAAACGCTAGCTCCCCTTACAAGAAACACAGTCTGCTTTTGAGAAAAGAGCACTCTTCTACTCTAATGTGTTTCCTAGAGGGCCAGAACGGTGAGCTTGCTCAAAAGAAAAGAACTGTGCTTCATACACACACGGGGCATATCTAGTTCAACTCTGCTTAGGAAACTGACAAGAACAGTAGCTCCTCTTCAGTCCGATACACTGTACTTGCTGGAATCAGACGCGAGTGCTATTTGCACTGTGTATGGCAATGGGAGCTCAATGGTGACTTTCCTTACCAGAAAACAACTCTTGCTCGTAGGACCAGAAACTGCATGTGATTCAACTCCATTTCGGACTGGAAACAAACGCTAGCTTGCATTACAAGAAACACACCCTGGTTTTGAGAAAAGAGCACTCTTTTACTCTACTGTGTTTCCTATAGGGCCAGAACAGTGAGCTTGCTCCGAACATAATAACTGTGCTTCCTACACACAAGGGCCATATCTAGTTCAACTCTGCTTAGGAAACTGACAAGAACAGTAGATCCCCTTTAGTCCAATACACTGTACTTGCTGGGAACAGACGCCAGTGCTATTTGTCCTATGTATGGCAATGGCAGCGCAATAGTGCCTATTCTTACCATAAAACAACTCTTGCTCGTAGGACCAGAAACTGCATGTGTTTCAACTCCATTTAGGACTTGGAAAAAAATGCTAGCTCGCCTTACAAGAAACACACTCTGCTTTAGAGAAAATAGCACTCTTCTACTCTACTGTGTTTCCTATAGGGCAAGAACAGTGAGCTTGCTCAGAACAAAAGAACTGTGCTTCCTACACACTGGCCATATCTATTTCAACTCTGCTTAGGAAACTGACAAGAACAGTAGCTCCTCTTCAGTCCGATACACTGTACTTGCTGGGAACAAACGCCAGTGCCACTTGCACTGTATATGGCAATGGGAGCACAATAGTGACTTTCCTTACCAGAAAACAACTCTTGCTCGTAGGACCAGAAAGTGCATGGGATTCAACTCCATTTAGGACTGGGAAACAAATGCTAGCTCGCCTTACATGAAACACACTCTGCCTTTGAGAAAAGAGTACTCTTCTGCTCTACTGTGTTTCTTATGGGGTCCAAACAGTGAGCTTGCTCAGAACAAAAGAACTGTGCTTCCTATACACATGGGCCATATTTACTTCAACTCTGCTTAGGAAACTGAAAAGAACAGTAGATCCTCTTCAGTCCAATACACTGTACTTGCTGGGAACAGACGCGAGTGCTATTTGCACTGTGTAGGGCAATTGGAGCACAATAGTAACTCGTCTTACCAGAAAACGACTCTTGCTCATAGGACAAAAAACTGCATGTGACTCAACTACATTTAGGACTGGGAAACAAACTCTAGCTCGCCTTACAAGAAACATACTCTGCTTTTGAGAAAAGAACACTCTTCTACTCTACTGTGTTTCCCATAGGGCCAGAACAGTGAGCTTGCTCAGAACGAAAGAACTGTGTTTCCTACACACACGGGCCATATCTAGTTCAACTCTGCTTAGGAAACTGACAAGAACAGTAGCTCCTCTTCAGTCCGATACACTGTACTTGCTGGGATCAGACGCGAGTGCTATTTGCACTGTACATGGCAATGGGAGTGCAATAGTGACTTTCCTTACCAGAAATCAACTCTTGCTCGTAGGACCAGAAAGTGCATGTGATTCAACTCCATTTAGGACTGGGAAACAAATGCTTGCTCCCCTTACATGAAACACACTCTGCTTTTGCGAAAAGAGCACTCTTCTACTCTACTGTGTTTCCTATGGGGTCCAAACAGTGAGCTTGCTCAGAACAAAAGAACTGTGCTTCCTACACACATGGGCCATATCTAGTTCAACTCTGCTTAGGAAACTGATAAGAACAGTAGATCCTCTTCAGTCCAATACACTGTACTTGGTGGGAACAGACACGAGTGCTGTTTGCACTGTGTAGGGCAATTGGAGCACAATAGTGACTCGTCACACCAGAAAACAACTCTTTCTCATAGGACAAAAAACTGCATGTGACTCAACTACATTTAGGACTGGAAAGCAAACTCTAGCTCGCCTTACAAGAAACACACTCTGCTTTTGAGAAAAGAGCACTCTTCTACTCTACTGTGTTTCCCATAGGGCCAGAACAGTGAGCTTGCTCAGAACAAAAGAACTGTGCTTCCTACACACACAGGGCATATCTAATTCAACTCTGCTTAGGAAATTGAGAAGAGCAGTAGCTCCTCTTCAGTCCAATACACTGTACTTGCTAGGAACAGACGGGAGTGCTATTTGCACTGTGTATGGCAATGGGAGCGCAATAGTGACTTTCCTTACCAGAAAACAATTCTTGCTCGTAGGACCAGAAACTGCATGTGATTCAACTCCATTTAGTACTGGGAAAATAACGATAGCTCGCCTTACAAGAAACACAGTCTGCTTTTGAGAAAAGAGCACTCTTCTACTGTGTTTCCTATGGGGTCCAAACAGTGAGTTTTCTCAGAACAAAAGAACTGTGCTTCCTACACACTTGGGCCATAACTAGTTCAACTCTGCTTAGGAAACTGAAAAGAACAGTAGATCCTCTTCAGTCCAATACACTGCACTTGCTGGGAACAGACGCGAGTGCTATTTGCACTGTTTAGGGCAATTGGAGGACAATAGTGACTCGTCTTACCAGAAAACAACTCTTGCTCATAGGACAAAAAACTGCATGTGACTCAACTACATTTAGGACTGGGAAACAAACTCTAGCTCGCCTTACAAGAAACACACTCTGCTTTTGTGAAAAGAGCGCTCTTCTACTCTACTGTGTTTCCTATGGGGTACAAACAGTGAGCTTGCTCAGAACAAAAAAAATTGTGCTTCCTACACACACGGCCATATCTACTTCAAGTCTGCTTAGGAAACTGACAAGAACAGTAGCTCCTCTTCAGTCCGATACACTGTACTTGCTGGGAACAGACGCCAGTGCTATTTGCACTGTGTATGGCAATTTGAGTGCAATAGTGACTTTCCTTACCAGAAAACAACTCTTGCTCGTAGGACCAGAAAGTGCATGTGATTCAACTCCATTTAGGACTGGGAAACAAACGCTAGCTTGCCTTACATGAAACACACTGTGCTTTTGAGAAAACAGCACTCTTCTACTCTACTGTGTTTCCTATCGGGTCCAAACAGTGAGCTTGCTCAGAACATAATAACTGTGCTTCCTACACACACGGGCCATATCTAGTTCAACTCTGCTTAGGAAACTGACAAGAACAGTAGTTCCTCTTCAGTCCGATACACTGTACTTGCTGTGAACAGATGCCAGTGCTATTTGCACTGTGTATGGCAATGGGATTGCAATAGTGACTTTCCTTACCAGAAAACAACTCTGGCTCATAGAACCAGAAACTGCATGTGATTCAACTCCATTTAGGACTGGGAAACAACGCTACCTCGCCTTACATGAAACACACTCTGCTTTTGAGAAAAGAGCACTCTTCTACTCTACTGTGTTTCCTATGGGGTCCGAACGGTAAGTTTGCTCAGAACAAAAGAACTGTGCTTCCTACACACATGGGCCATATCTAGTTCACCTCTGCTTAGAAACTGAAAAGAACAGTAGATCCTATTCAGTCCAATACACTGTACTTGCTGGGAACAGACGGGAGTGCTATTTGCACTGTGTATGGCAATGGGAGCACAATAGTGACTCGTCTTACCAGAAAACAACTCTTGCTCGTAGGACAAAACACTGCATGGGATTCAACTCCATTTAGGACTGGGAAACAAACGCTAGCTTGCCTTACAAGAAACATACTCTGCTTTTGAGAAAAGAGCACTCTTCTACTCTGCTGTGTTTCCTTTAGGGCCAGAACAGTGAGCTTGCTCAGAACCTAATAACTGTGCTTCCTAAATACACGGCTATATCTAGTTGAACTCTGCTTAGGAACCTGACAAGAACAGTAGATCCCCTTTAGTCCAATACACTGTACTTCCTGGGAACAGACGCCAGTGCTATTTGTCCTGTGTATGGCAATGGCAGCGCAATAGTGACTACTCTTACCATAAAACAACTCTTCCTCGTAGGACCAGAAACTGCATGTGATTCAACTCCATTTAGGACTGGGAAACAAACGCTAGCTCGCCTTCCAAGAAACAAAGTCTGCTTTTGAGAAAAGAGCACTCTTCTACTCTACTGTGTTTCCTATGGGGTCCAAACAGTGAGCTTGCTCAGAACAAAAGAACTGTGCTTCCTACACACATGGGCCATATCTAGTTCAAATCTACTTAGGAAAATGACAAGAACAGTAGATCCTCTTCAGTCCAATACACTGTACTTGCTGGGAACAGACGCAAGTGCTATTTGCATTGTGTAGGGAAATTGGAGCAAATAGTGACTCGTCTTCCAAAAACAACTCTTGCTCATAGGACAAAAAACTGCATGTGACTCAACTACATTTAGGACTGGGAAACACACTCTGCTTTTGAGAAAAGAGCACTCTTCTACTCTACTGTTTTTCCCATAGGGCCAGAACGGTAAGCTTGCTCAGAACAAAAGAACTGTGCTTCCTACACACACGGGCCATATCTAGTTCAAGTCTGCTTAGGAACCTGACAAGAACAGTAGATCCCCTTTAGTCCAATACACTGTACTTTCTGGGACCAGAAGCCAGTGCTATTTGTCCTGTGTATGGCAATGGCAGCGCAATAGTGACTATTCTTACCATAAAAAAACTCTTGCTCGTAGGAACAGAAACTGCAATTGTTTCAACTACATTTAGGACTGGGAAACAAACGCTAGCTCACCTTACAAGAAACACTCTCTGCTTTAGAGAAAAGAGCACTCTTCTACTCTACTGTATTTCCTATAGGGCCAGGACAGTGAGCTTGCTCAGAACAAAGAACTGTGTTTCTACACACACGGGCCATATCTAGTTCAAGTCTGCTTAGGAACCTGACAAGAACAGTAGATACCCTTTAGTCCAATACACTGTACTTGCTGGGACCAGACGCCAGTGCTATTTGTCCTGTGTATGGCAATGGCAGTGCAATAGTGACTATTCTTACCATAAAACAACTCTTGCTCTTAGGACCAGAAACTGCATGTGTTTCAACTCCATTTAGGACTGGGAAAGAAACGCTACCTCACCTTACAAGAAACACTCTCTGCTTTAGAGAAAAGAGCACTCTTCTGCTCTACTGTGTTTCCTATAGGGCCAGAACAGTGAGCTTGCTCAGAACAAAAGAACTGTGCTTCCTACACACGGGCCATATCTAGTTCAACTCTGCTTAGGAAACTGACAAGAACAGTAGCTCCAATTCAGTCCGATACACTGTACTTGCTGGGAACAGACGCGAGTGCTATTTGCACTGTATATGGCAATGGGAGCGCAATAGGGACTTTCCTTACCAGAAAACACCTCTTGCTCATAGGACCAGAAAGTGCATGTGATTCAACTCCATTTAGGACTGGGAAACAGATGCTAGCTCGCCTTACATGAAACACACTCTGCTTTTGAGAAAAGAGCACTCTTCTACTCTACTGTGTTTCCTATGGGGTCCAAACAGTGAGATTGCTCAGAACAAAAGAACTGTGCTTCCTACACACATGGGCCATATCTAGTTCAACTCTGCTTAGGAAACTGACAAGAACAGTAGATCCTCTTCAGTCCAATACACTGTACTTGCTGGGAACAGACGCGAGTGCTATTTGCACTGTGTAGGGCAATTGGAACACAATAGTGACTTGTCTTACCAGAAAACAACTCTTGCTCATAGGACAAAAAACTGCATGTGACTCAACTACATTTAGGAGTGGGAAACAAACTCTAGCTCGCCTTACAAGAAACACACT
Organism: Peromyscus eremicus; assembly: GCF_949786415.1. Classification (NCBI taxonomy): domain Eukaryota; kingdom Metazoa; phylum Chordata; class Mammalia; order Rodentia; family Cricetidae; genus Peromyscus; species Peromyscus eremicus. The sequence continues at coordinate 48,706 of NW_026735406.1, forward strand.
CTGCTTTTGAGAAAAGAACACTCTTCTACTCTACTGTGTTTCCTATGTGTTCCGAACACTGAGCTTGCTCAGAACAAAAGAACTGTGCTTCCTACACACACGGGCCATATCTAGTTCTACTCTGCTTAGGAAACTGAAAGAACGGTAGCTCCTCTTCAGTCCAATACACTGTGCTAGCTGGGAACAGACGGGAGTGCTTTTTGCGCTGTGTATGGCAATAGGAGGGCAATAGTGACTCTTCTTATCAGAAAACACCTCTTGCTCTTAGGACCAGAAACTGCATGTGATTCCACTCCATTTCTGACTGGGAAACAAACACTAGCTTGCCTTACAAGAAACACACTCTGCTTTTGAGAAAAGAGCACTCTTTTACTCTACTGTGTTTCTTTGGGTTCCGAACAGTGAACTTGGTCAGAACAAAAGAACTGGGTTTCCTACACACACGGGCCATATCTAGTTCAACTCTGCTTAGGAAATTGACAAGAACAGTAGCTCCACTTCATTCAAATACACTGTACTTGCTGGGAAAAGATGCGAGTGCTATTTGCACTGTGTATGGCAATGGGAGCGCAAAGGTGACTTTCCTTACCAGAAAAAATCTCATGCTCGTAGGACCAAACACTGCATGTGATTCAACTCCATTTAGGACTGGGAAAAAACGCTAGCTTGCCTTACAAGAAACACACTCTGCTTTTGACAAAAGAGCACTCTTCTACTCTACTGTGTTTCCTATAGGGCCAGAACAGTGAGCTTGCTCAGAAAAAAAGAACTGGGCTTCATACAAATACTGCCATATCTAGTTCAATTCTGCTTAGGAAACTGAAAAGGACAGTAGATCCTCTTCAGTCCAATACACTGTATATGCTGGGAACAAACGCCAGTGCTATTTGCCCTGTGTATGACAATGGGAGCGCAATAGTGACTCTTGTTACCAGAAAACAACTCTTGCTCGTAGGACAAGAAACTGCATGTGATTCAACTCCATTTGGGACTGGGAAACAAATGGTAGCTCGCCTTACAAGAAACACACTCTGCTTTTGAGAAAAGAGCACTCTTCTACTCTACTGTGTTTACTATGGGGTCTGAACAGTGAGCTTGCTCAGAACAAAAGAACTTTGCTTCCAACACACAGGGGCCGTATATAGTTCAACTCTGCTCAGAAAACTGACATAAACAGTAGATCCGCTTCAGTCCAATACACTGTACTTGCTGGGAACAGACGCGAGTGCTATTTGCACTGTTTATGGCAATGGGAGCGCAATAGTGACTTTCCTTACCAGAAAACAACTCTTGCTCGTAGGACCAAAAACTGCATGTGATTCAACTCCATTTAGGACTGGGAAACAAACGCTAGCTCGCCTTTCAAGAAACACACTCTGCTTTTGAGAAAAGAGCACTCTTCTACTCTACTGTGTTTCCTATAGGCCCAGAAGAGTGAGTTTGCTCAGAACAAAAGAACTGTGCTTCCTACACACATGGGCCATATCTAGTTCAACTCTGCTTGGGAAACTGACAAGAACAGTAGCTCCTCTTCAGTCCAATACACTGTACTTGCTGGGAACAGACGCCAGTGCTACTTGCACTGTGTATGACAATGGGAGCGCAATAGTGACTTTCCTTACCAAAAAACAACTCTTACTCGTAGGACCAAAAACTGCATGTGATTCAACTCCATTCAGGACTGGGAAACAAACGCTAGCTCACCTTACAAGAAACACACTCTGCTTTGGAGAAATGATCACTCTTCTACTCTACTGTGTTTCCAATAAGGCCAAAAGAGTTAGCTTGCGCAGAACAAAAGAACTGTGCTTCCTACACACACGGGCCATATCTAGTTCAACTCTACTTAGGAAACTGACAAGAACGGTAGCTCCTCTTCAGTCCAATACATTGTGCTAGCTGGGAACAAACGCGAGTGCTATTTGCACTATGTATGGCAATAGGAGCACAATAGTGACTCTTCTTATCAGAAAACACCTCTTGCTCGTAGGACCAGTAACTGCATGGGATTCAACTCCATTTCTGACTGGGAAACAAACACTAGCTCGACGTACAAGAAACACACTCTGCTTTTGAGAAAAGAGCACTCTTCTACTCTACTGTGTTTCTTTGGGTTCCGAAAAGTGAGCTTGGTCAGAACAAAAGAACTGGGCTTCCCACACACAGGGGCCATATCTAGTTCAACTCTGCCTAGGAAATTGACAAGAACAGTATCTCGGCTTCAGTCCAATACCCTGTACTTCCTGGGAACAGACGCCAGTGCTATATACACTGTGTAAGGCAATGGGAGCCCAATAGTGACTCTTCTTACCAGAAAACAACTCTTGCTCGTAGGACCAGAACCTGCATGGGATTCAACTCCATTTAGGACTGGGAAACAAACGCTAGCTCGCCTTACAAGAAACACAATATGCTTTTGAGAAATGATCACTCTTCTACTCTACTGTGTTTCCTATAGGGCCAAAACAGTTAGCTTGCTGAGAACAAAAGAACTGTGCTTCCTGCACACACGGTCCATATCTAGTTCAATTTTGCTTTGGAAACTGACAAGAACAGTAGATCCTCTTCAGTCCAACACACTGTACTTGCTTGGAACAGACGCCAGTGCTATTTGCCCTGTGTATGACAATGGGAGCACAATAGTGACTCTTCTTACCAGAAAACAACTCTTGCTCGTAGGACCAGAAACTGCATGGGATTCAACTCCATTTAGGACTGGGAAACAAACGGTAGCTCGACTTACAAGAAACACACTCTGGATTGAGAAAACAGCACTCTTCTACTCTAATGTGTTTCCTTTAGGGCCGGAACAGTGACCATTCTCAGAACAAAAGAACTGTGCTTCCTACACACACGGGCCATATCTAGTTCAACTCTGCTTAGGAAACTGACAGGAACAGTAGCTCCTCTTCAGTCGAATACACTGTACTTGCTGGGAACAGACCCGAGTGCTATTTGTACTGTGTATGGCAATAGGAGCACAATAGTGACTCTTCTTATCAGAAAACACCTCTTGCTCGTAGGACCAGAAACTGCAAGGGATTCAACTCCATTTCTGACTGGGAAACAAATGCTAGCTCGCCTTACAAGAAACACACTCTGCTTTTGAGAAAAGAGCACTCTTCTACTCTACTGTGTTTCCTATGGGGGCCGAACAGTGAGCTTGTTCAGAACAAAATAACTGTGCTTCCTACACACACGGGCCATATCTAGTTCAACTCTGCTTAGGAAACTGACAAGAACAGTAGCTCCGCTTCAGTGCAATACACTGTACTTGCTGGGAACAGACACGAGTGCTATTTGCACTGTGTATGGCAATAGGAGCGCAATAGTGACTCTTCTTATCAGAAAACACCTCTTGCTCGTAGGACCAGAAACTGCATGGGATTCAACTCCATTTCTTACTGGGAAACAAACACTAGCTCGCCTTACAAGAAACACACTCTGCTTTTGAGAAAAGAGCACTCTTCTACTCTACTGTGTTTCCTATGGGGGCCGAACAGTGAGCTTGATCAGAACAAAAGAACTGTGCTTCCTACACACACGGGCCATATCTAGTTCAACTCTGCTTAGGAAACTGACAAGAACAGTAGCTCCGCTTCAGTCCAATACACTGTACTTGCTGGGAACAGACACGAGTGCTATTTGCACTGTGTATGGCAATAGGAGCGCAATAGTGACTCTTCTTATCAGAAAACACCTCTTGCTCGTAGGACCAGAAACTGCATGGGATTCAACTCCATTTCTTACTGGGAAACAATCGCTAGCTGGACTTACAATAAACACACTCTGGATTGAGAAAACAGCACTCTTCTACTCTAATGTGTTTCCTATAGGGCCAGAACAGTGAGCATTCTCAGAACAAAAGAACTGTGATTCCTACACACACAGTCCATATCTAGTTCAACTCTGCTTAGGAAACTGACAAGAACATTAGGTCCTCTTCAGTCCAATACACTGTACTTGCTGGGAACAGACTCGAGTGCTATTTGTACTGTGTATGGCAATGGGAGAGCAAGAGTGACTTTCTTACCAGAAAAAAATCTTGCTTGTAGGACCAAAAACTGCATGTGATTCAACTCCATTTAGGACTGGGAAACAAACGCTAGCTCGCATTACAAGAAACACACTCTGCTTTTGAGAAAAGAGCACTATTCTACTCTACTGTATTTCCTACAGGGCCAGAACAGTGAGCTTGCTCAGAACAAAAGAACTGTGCTTCCTACACACACGGGCCATATCTAGTTCAACTCTGCTTAGGAAACTGACAAGAACAGTAGCTCCGCTTCAGTCCAATACACTGTACTTGCTGGGAACAGACTAGAGTGCTATTTGCCCTGTGTATGACAATGGGAGCGCAATAGTGACACTTCTTATCAGAAAACACCTCTTGCTCATAGGACCAGAATCTGCATGGGATTCAACTCCATTTAGGATTGGGAAACAAACGCTAGCTTGCCTTACAAGAAACACACTCTGCTTTTGAGAAAAGAGCAGTGTTCTACTCTACTGTGTTTCCTATGGTGTCCGAATAGTGAGCTTGCTCAGAACAAAAGAACTGTGCTTCCTACACACACGGGCCATATCTAGTTCAACTCAGCTTAGGAAACTGACAGGAACAGTAGCTCCTCTTCAGTCCAATACACCGTACTTGCTGGTAACAGACGCGAGTGCTTTTTGCACTGTGTATGGCAATGGGAGCCCAATAGTGACTTTCCTTTTCAGAAAACGAATCTTGCTTGTAGGAACAAAAACTGCATGTGATTCAACTCCATTTAGGACTGGGAAACAAACGCTAGCTCGCCTTACAAGAAACACACTCTGCTTTTGACAAAAGAGCACTCTTCTACTCTACTGTGTTTCCTACAGGGCCAGAACAGTGAGCTTGCTCAGAACCAAAGAAATGTGCTTCATACAAATACTGCCATATCTTGTTCAATTCTGCTTAGGAAACTGAAAAGAACAGTAGATCCTCTTCTGTCCAATACACTGTGCTAGCTGGGAACAGACGCGAGTGCTATTTGCACTGTGTATGGCAATAGGAGCACAATAGTGACTCTTCTTATCAGAAAACACCTCTTGCTCGTAGGACAAAAAACTGCATGTGATTCAACTCCATTATAGACTGGGAAACAAATGGTAGCTCGCCTTACAAGAAACACACTCTACTTTTGAGAAAAGAGCACTCTTCTACTCTACTCTGTTTCCCATAGGACCAAAACAGTTAGCTTGCTCAGAACAAAAGAACTGTGCTTCCTACACACACGGGCCATATCTAATTCAATTCTGCTTAGGAAACTGACAAGAACAGTAGATCCTTTTCAGTACAATACACTGTACTTGCTGGGAACAGACGCCAGTGCTATTTGTCCTTTGTATGACAATTGGAGTACAATAGCGACTCATCTTACCAGAAAATAGCTGTTGCTCATAGGACCAGAAACTGCATGGGATTCAACTTCATTTAGGACTGGGAAACAAACGCTAGCTCGCCTTTCAAGAAACACACTCTGCTTTTGAGAAAAGAGCACTCTTCTACTCTACTGTGTTTCTTTGGGTTCCGAACAGTGAGCTTGCTCAGAACAAAAGAACTGGGCTTCCCACACACAGGGGCCATATCTAGTTCAACTCTGCTTAGGAAATTGACAAGAACAGTAGCTCTGCTTCAGTCCAATACACTGTACTTGCTGGGAACAGATGCGAGTGCTATTTGCACTGTGTATGGCAATGGGAGCGCAATAGTGACTTTCCTTACCAGAAAACAACTCATGCTCGTAGGACCAAAACCTGCATGTGATTCAACTCCATTTAGGACTGGGAAACAAACGCTAGCTCGCCTTACAAGAAACACACTCTGCTTTTGACAAAAGAGCACTCTTCTACTCTACTGTGTTTCCTATAGGGCCAGAACAGTGAGCTTGCTCAGAACAAAAGAACTGTGCTTCATACAAATACTGCCATATTTAGTTCAATTCTGCTTAGGAAACTGAAAAGAACAGTAGATCCTCTTCAGTCCAGTACACTGGATATGCGGGGAACAGACGCCAATGCTATTTGCCCTTTGTATGACAATGGGAGCGCAATAGTGACTCTTGTTACCAGAAAACAACTCTTGCTCGTAGGACAAGAAACTGCATGTGATTCAACTCCATTTGGGACTGGGAAACAAATGGTAGCTCGCCTTACAAGAAACACACTCTGCTTTTGAGAAAAGAGCACTCTTCTTCTCTACTGTGTTTACTTTGGGGTCTGAACAGTGATCTTGCTCAGAACAAAAGAACTGTGCTTCCAACACACAGGGGCCATATCTAGTTCAACTCTGCGTAGGAAACTGACAAGAACAGTAGCTCCGCTTCAGTCCAATACACTGTACTTGCTGGGGACATATGCGAGTGCTATTTGCACTGTGTATGGCAATGGGAGCACAATAGTGACTTTCCTTACCAGAAAACAACTCTTGCTCATAGGACCAAAAACTGCATTTGATTCAACTCCATTTCTGACTGGGAAACAAACGCTAGCTCGCCTTACAAGAAACACACTCTGCTTTTGAGAAAAGAGCACTCTTCTACTCTACTGTGTTTCCTATAGGGCCAGAACAGTGAGCTTGCTCAGAACAAAAGAACTGTGCTTCATACAAATACTGCCATATCTTGTTCAATTCTGCTTAGGAAACTGAAAAGAACAGTAGATCCTCTTCTGTCCAATACACTGTGCTAGCTGGGAACAGACGCGAGTGCTATTTGCACTGTGTATGGCAATAGGAGCGCAATAGTGACTCTTCTTATCAGAAAACACCTCTTGCTCGTAGGACAAAAAACTGCATGTGATTCAACTCCATTATAGACTGGGAAACAAATGGTAGCTCGCCTTACAAGAAACACACTCTACTTTTGAGAAAAGAGCACTCTTCTACTCTACTCTGTTTCCCATAGGACCAAAACAGTTAGCTTGCTCAGAACAAAAGAACTGTGCTTCCTACACACACGGGCCATATCTAATTCAATTCTGCTTAGGAAACTGACAAAAACAGTAGATCCTTTTCAGTACAATACACTGTACTTGCTGGGAACAGACGCCAGTGCTATTTGTCCTTTGTATGACAATTGGAGTACAATAGCGACTCATCTTACCAGAAAATAGCTGTTGCTCATAGGACCAGAAACTGCATGGGATTCAACTCCATTTAGGACTGGGAAACAAACGCTAGCTCGCCTTTCAAGAAACACACTCTGCTTTTGAGAAAAGAGCACTCTTCTACTCTACTGTGTTTCTTTGGGTTCCGAACAGTGAGCTTGCTCAGAACAAAAGAACTGGGCTTCCCACACACAGGGGCCATATCTAGTTCAACTCTGCTTAGGAAATTGACAAGAACAGTAGCTCTGCTTCAGTCCAATACACTGTACTTGCTGGGAACAGATGCGAGTGCTATTTGCACTGTGTATGGCAATGGGAGCGCAATAGTGACTTTCCTTACCAGAAAACAACTCATGCTCGTAGGACCAAAACCTGCATGTGATTCAACTCCATTTAGGACTGGGAAACAAACGCTAGCTCGCCTTACAAGAAACACACTCTGCTTTTGACAAAAGAGCACTCTTCTACTCTACTGTGTTTCCTATAGGGCCAGAACAGTGAGCTTGCTCAGAACAAAAGAACTGTGCTTCATACAAATACTGCCATATTTAGTTCAATTCTGCTTAGGAAACTGAAAAGAACAGTAGATCCTCTTCAGTCCAGTACACTGGATATGCGGGGAACAGACGCCAATGCTATTTGCCCTGTGTATGACAATGGGAGCGCAATAGTGACTCTTGTTACCAGAAAACAACTCTTGCTCGTAGGACAAGAAACTGCATGTGATTCAACTCCATTTGGGACTGGGAAACAAATGGTAGCTCGCCTTACAAGAAACACACTCTGCTTTTGAGAAAAGAGCACTCTTCTTCTCTACTGTGTTTACTTTGGGGTCTGAACAGTGATCTTGCTCAGAACAAAAGAACTGTGCTTCCAACACACAGGGGCCATATCTAGTTCAACTCTGCGTAGGAAACTGACAAGAACAGTAGCTCCGCTTCAGTCCAATACACTGTACTTGCTGGGGACATATGCGAGTGCTATTTGCACTGTGTATGGCAATGTGAGCACAATAGTGACTTTCCTTACCAGAAAACAACTCTTGCTCATAGGACCAAAAACTGCATTTGATTCAACTCCATTTCTGACTGGGAAACAAACGCTAGCTCGCCTTACAAGAAACACACTCTGCTTTTGAGAAAAGAGCACTCTTCTACTCTACTGTGTTTCCTATAGGGCCAGAACAGTGAGCTTGCTCAGAACAAAAGAACTGTGCTTCATACAAATACGGCCATATCTAGTTCAATTCTGCTTAGTAAACTGACAAGAACAGTAGATCCTCTTCAGTCCAATACACTGTACATGCTGGGAACAGACGCCAGTGCTATTTGCCCTGTGTATGACATGGGAGCGCAATAGTGACTCTTCTTACCAGAAAACAACTCTTGCTCGTGGGACAAGAGACTGAATGTGATTCAACCCCATTTAGGACTGGGAAACAAACGCTAGCTCGCCTTACAAGAAACACACTCTGCTTTTGAGAAAGGAGCACTCTTCTACTCTACTGGTTTCCTATAGGGCCAGAACAGTGAGTTTGCTCAGAACAAAAGAACTGTGCTTCCTACACACAAGGACCATATCTAGTTCAACTCTGCTTAGGAAACTGACAAGAACAGTAGCTCCTCTTCAGTCCAATACACTGTACTTGCTGGGAACAGACGCCAGTGCTATTTGCACTGTGTATGCCAATGGAAGCACAATAGTGACTTTCCTTACCAGAAAACAACTCTTGCTCGTAGGACCAAAAACTGCATGTGATTCAACTCCATTTAGGACTGGGAAACAAACGCTAGCTCGCCTTACAAGAAACACACTCTGCTTTTGAGAAAAGAGCACTCTTCTACTCTACTGTGTTTCCTATGGCGTGCGAACATTCAGCTTGCTCAGAACAAAAGAACTGTGCTTCCTACACACACGGGCCATATCTAGTTCAACTCTGCTTAGGAAACTGACAAGAACAGTAACTCCTTTTTAGTCCAATACACTGTACTTGCTGGGAACAGACGCGAGTCCTATTTGCACTGTGTATGGCAATGGGACCGCAACAGTGACTTTCCTTACCACAAAACAACTCTTGCTCATAGGTCCAAAAACTCAATGTGATTCAACTCCATTTCTGACTGGGAAACAATCGCTAGCTCGCCTTACAAGAAACACACTCTGCTTTTGAGAAAAGACCACTCTTCTACTCTACTGTGTTTCCTAGGGGTACGAAGAGTGAGCTTGCTCAGAACAAAAGAACTGTGCTTCCTACACACACGGGCCATATCTAGTTCAACTCTTCTTAGGCAACTTACAAGAACGGTAGCTCCTCTTCAGTCCAATACACTGTACTTGCTGGGAACAGACGCCAGTGCTATTTGCACTGCGTATGGAAATGGGAGCACAATAGTGACTTTCCTTACCAGAAAACAACTCTTGCTCGTAGGACCAAAACTGCATGTGATTCAACTCCATTTAGGACTGGGAAACAAACGCTAGCTCGCCTTACAAGAAACACACTCTGCTTTTGAGAAAAGAGCACTCTTCTACTCTACTGTGTTTCCTAGAGGGCCAGAATAGTGAGCTTGCTCTGAACAAAAGAACTGTTCTTCCTACACACATGGCCACATCTAGTTCAATTCTGCTTAGGAAACTGACAAGAACAGTAGCTCCTCTTCCGTCCAATACACTGACTGTACATGCTGGGAACAGACGCCAGTGCTATTTGCCCTGTGTATGACAATGGGAGCGCAATAGTGACTCTTCTTACCAAAAAAAACAACTCTTGCTCGTAGGACCAGAAACTGCATGTGATTCAACTCCATTTAGGACTGGGAAACAAACACTAGCTCGACTTACAAGAAACATACTCTAGATTGAGAAAAGAGCACTCTTCAATGCTAATGTGTTTCCTATAGGGCCAGAAAAGTGAGCGTTCTCAGAACAAAAGAACTATGCTTCCTACATTCATGGGCCATATCTAGTTCAACTCTGCTTAGGAAACTGAAAAGAACAGTAGCTCCTCTTCAGTCCAATACACTGTACTTGCTAGGAACAGACGCGAGGCCTATTTGCACTGTGTATGGCAATGGGAGCACAATAGTGACTTTCCTTACCAGAAAACAACTCTTGCTCGTAGGACCAAAAACTGCATGTGATTCAACCCAATTTAGGACTGGGAAACAAACGCTAGCTCGCCTAACAAGAAACACACTCTGCTTTTGAGAAATGATCACTCTTCTACTCTACTGTGTTTCCTATAGGGCCAAAACAGTTTGCTTGCTTAGAAAAAACGAACTGTGCTTCCTACACACGTGCCATATCTAGTTCAATTCTGCTTTGGAAACTGACAAGAACAGTAGATCCCCGTCAGTCCAATACACTGTACTTGCTGGGAACAGACGCCAGTGATATTTGCCCTGTGTATGACAATGGGAGCACAATAGTGACTCTTCTTACCAGAAAACAACTCTTGCTGGTAGGACCAGAAACTGCATGGGATTCAACTCCATTAAGGACTGGGAAAAAAACGATAGCTCGAATTACAATAAACACACTCTGGATTGAGAAAACAGCACTCTTCTACTCTAAAGTGTTTCCTATAGGGCAAGAACAATGAGCATTCTCAGAACAAAAGAGCTGTGCTTCCTACACACACGGTCCATATCTAGTTCAACTCTGCTTGGGAAACTGACAAGAACAGTAGATCCTCTTCAGTCCAATACACTGTTCATGCTGGGAACAGACGCCAGTGCTATTTGCCCTGTGTATGACAATGGGAGCACAATAGTGACTCTTCTTACCAGAAAACAACTCTTGCTCGTAGGACCAGAAACTGCATGTGATTCAACTCCATTTGGGATTGGGAAACAAAGGATAGCTCGCCTTACAAGAAACACACTCTGCTTTTGAGAAAAGAGCAGTCTTCTACTCTACTGTGTTTCCTAGGGGTCTGAACAGTGAGCTTGCTCAGAACAAAAGAACTGTGCTTCCTACACACACGGGCCATGTCTAGTTCAACTCTGCTTAGGAAACTGACAAGAACAGTATCTCCTCCTCAGTCCAATACACTGTACTTGCTGGGAACAGACGCCAGTGCTATTTGCACTGTGTATGGCAATGGGAGCACAATAGTGACTTTCCTTACCAGAAAACAACTCTTGCTCGTAGGACCAAAAACTGCATGTGATTCAACCCCATTTAGGACGGGGAAACAAACGCTAGCTCGCCTTACATGAAACACACTCTGCTTTTGAGAAATGATCACTCTTCTACTCCACTGTGTTTACTATAGGGCCAAAACAGTTTGCTTGCTTAGAAAAAAAAAACGAACTGTGCTTCCTACACACGTGCCATATCTAGTTCAATTCTGCTTTGGAAACTGACAAGAACAGTAGATCCTTGTCAGTCCAATACACTGTACTTGCTGGGAACAGACGCCAGTGCTATTTGCCCTGTGTATGACAATGGGAGCACAATAGTGACTCTTCTAACCAGAAAACAACTCTTGCTGGTAGGACCAGAAACTGCATGGGATTCAACTCCATTAAGGACTGGGAAAAAAATGCTAGCTCGACTTACAATAAACACACTCTGGATTGAGAAAACAGCACTCTTCTACTCTAAAGTGTTTCCTATAGGGCAAGAACAATGAGCATTCTCAGAACAAAAGAGCTGTGATTCCTACACACACGGTCCATATCTAGTTCAACTCTGCTTGGGAAACTGACAAGAACTGTAGATCCACTTCAGTCCAATACACTGTTCATGCTGGGAACAGACGCAAGTGCTATTTGCCCTGTGTATGACAATGGGAGCACAATAGTGACTCTTCTTACCAGAAAACAACTCTTGCTCATAGGAGCAGAAACTGCATGTGATTCATCTCCATTTAGGATTGGGAAACAAACGCTAGCTCGCCTTACAAGAAACACACTCTGCTTTTGAAAAAAGAGCAGTCTTCTACTCTACTGTGTTTCCTATGGGGTCCGAATAGTGAGCTTGCTCAGAACAAAAGAACTGTGCTTCCTACACACAGGGGCCATATCTAGTTCAACTCTGCTTAGGAAACTGACAAGAAAAGTAGCTCCGCTTCAGTCCAATACACTGTACTTGCTGGGAACAGACGGGAGTGCTATTTGCACTGTGTATGGAAATGGGAGCACAATAGTGACTTTCCTTACCAGAAAACAACTCTTGCTCATAGGACGAAAAACTGCATGTGATTCAACCCCATTTAGGACTGGGAAACAAACGCTAGCTCGCCTTACAAGAAACACACTCTGCTTTTGAAAAGAGCACTCTTCTACTCTACTGTGTTTCCTATAGGGCCAGAACAGTGAGCTTGCTCAGAACAAAAGAACTGTGCTTCCTACATTCATGGCCATATCTAGTTCAATTCTGCTTAGGAAACTGACAAGAACAGTAGATCTTCTTCAGTCCAATACACTGTACATGCTGCGAACAGACGTCAGTGCTATTTGCCCTGTGTATGACAATGGGAGCGCAATAGTGACTTTCCTTAACAGAAAACAACTCTTGCTCGTAGGACCAAAAACTGCATGGGATTCAACTCCATTTAGGACTGGGAAACAAACGCTAGCTCGCCTTACAAGAAACACACTCTGCTTTTGAGAAAAGAGCACTCTTCTACTCTACTGTGTTTCCTATGGGGTCCGAACAGTGAGCTTGCTCAGAACAAAAGAACTGTGCTTCCTTCACACACGGGATATATCTAGTTCAACTCTGCTTAGGAAAGTGACAAGAACAGTAGCTCTGCTTCAGTCCAATACACTGTACTTGCTGGGAACAGACGCCAGTGCTTTTTGCCCTGTGTATGACAGTGGGAGCACAATAGCGACTCTTCTTATCAGAAAACAACTCTTGCTGGTAGGACCAGAAACTGCATGGGATTCAACTCCATTTCTGACTGGGAATCAAACACTAGCTCGCCTTACAAGAAACACACTCTGCTTTTGAGAAAAGAGCACTCTTCTACTCTACTGTGTTTCCTATGGGGTCCGAAAAGTGAGCTTGCTCAGAACAAAAGACCTGTGCTTCCTACACACACAGGCCATATCTAGTTCAACTCTGCTTAGTAAACTGACAAGAACAGTAGCTCCGCTTCAGTCCAATACACTGTACTTGCTGGGAACAGACGCGAGTGCTATTTGCACTGTGTATTTCAAAGGGAGCACAATAGTGACTTCCCTTACCAGAAAACAACTCTTGCTCGTAGGACCAAAAACTGCATGGGATTCAACTCCATTTAGGACTGGGAAACAAACTCTAGCTCGCCTTACAAGAAACACACTCTGCTTTTGAGAAATGATCACTCTTCTACTCTACGGTGTTTCCTATAAGCCCAGAACAGTTAGCTTGCTTAGAACAAAAGAACTGTGCTTCCTACACACACGGGCCATATCTGGTTCAATTCTGCTTTGGAAAGTGACAAGAACAGTAGATCCTCTTCAGTCCAATACACTGTACTTGCTGGGAACAGACGCCAGTGCTATTTACCCTGTGTACGACAATGGGAGCACAATAGTGACTCTTCTTACCAGAAAACAACTCTTGCTAGTAGGACCAGAAACTGCATGGGATTCAACTCCATTTAGGATTGGGAAACAAACGCTAGCAAGACTTACAAGAAACACACTCTAGATTGAGAAAAGAGCACTCTTCAACGCTAATGTGTTTCCTATAGGGCCAGAACAGTGAGCATTCTCAGAACAAAAGAACTGTGCTTCCTACACACATGGGCCATATCTAGTTCTACTCTGCTTAGGAAACTGACAAGAACAGTAGCTCCTCTTTAGTCCAATACACTGTACTTGCTGGGAACAGACGCGAGTCCTACTTGCACTGTGTATGGCAATGGGAGCACAATAGTGACTTTCCTTACCAGAAAACAACTCTTGCTCGTAGGACCAAAAACTGGATGTGATTCAACTCCATTTCTGACTGGGAAACAATCGTTAGCTGGCCTTACAAGAAACTCACTCTGCTTTTGAGAAAAGACCACTCTTCTACTCTACTGTGTTTCCTATGGGGTCCGAACAGTGAGCTTGCTCAGAACAAAAGAACTATGCTTCCTACACACACGGCCATATCTAGTTCAACTCTGCTTAGGAAACTGACAAGAACAGTAGCTCCTCTTCAGTCCATTACACTGTACTTGCTCAGACCAGACACGAATGCTATTTGCACTGTGTATGGCAATGGGAGAGCAATAGTGACTTTCGTTACCAGAAAACAACTCTTGCTCGTAGGACCAAAAACTGCATGTGACTCAACTCCATTTAGGAATGGGAAACAAACGGTAGCTCGCCTTACAAGAAACACACTCTGCTTTTGAGAAAAGAGCACTCTTCTACTCTAACCTGTTTCCTATAGTGCCAGAACAGAGAGCTTGCTCAGAACAAAAGAACTGTCCTTCCTAAACACACGGCCATATCTAGTTCAATTCTGCTTAGGAAACTGACAAGAACAATAGATCCTCTTCAGTCCAATACATTGTACATGCTGGGAACCGACGCCAGTGCTATTTGCCCTGTGTATAACAATGGGAGCACAATAGTGACTCTTCTTACCAGAAAACATCTCTTGCTCGTAGGACCAGAAACTGCATGTGACTCAACTCCATTTAGGACTGGGAAACAAACGCTACCTCGCCTTACAAGAAACACACTCTGCTTTCGAGAAAGGAGCACTCTTCTAATCTACTGTGTTTCCTATAGGGCCAGAAAAGTGTGGCAGCTCAAAACAAAAGGACTGTGCTTCCTACACACACGGGCCATATGTAGTTCAACTCTGCTTAGGAAAATGACATGAACAGTAGCTCCTCTTCAGTCCAATACACTGTACTTGCTGGGAACAGACGAGAGTGCTATTTGCACTGTCTATGTCAATGGGAGCTCAAAAGTGACTCTTCTTAACAAAAAAAAAACTCTTGCTCGTAGGACCAGAAACTGCATGGGATTCAACTCCATTTCTGACTGGGAAATAACCACTATCTCGCCTTTCAAGAAACACACTCTACTTTTGAGAAAAGAGCACTCTTCTACTCTACTGTTTTTTCCTATGGGGTCCGAACAGTGAGCTTGCTCAGAACAAAAACTGTGCTTCCTACACACAGGGGCCATATCTATTTCAACTGTGCTTAGGATACTGACAAGAACAGTAGCTCCTTTTCAGTCCAATACACTGTATTTGCTGGGAACAGACGTGAGTGCTATTTGCACTGTGTATGGCAATGGGAGCGCAATAGTGACTCTTCTTACCAGAAAACAACTCTTGCTCGTAGGACCACAAACTGCATGTGACTCAACTCCATTTAGTACTGGGAAACAAACGCGAGCTCGCCTTACAATAAACACACTCTGCTTTTGAGAAAAGAGCACTCTTCTACTCTACTGTTTTTCTTATAGGGCCAGAACAGTGAGCTTGCTCAGAACAAAAGAACTGGGATTCCTACACACACGGGCCATATCTAGTTCAATTCTCCTTAGAAAACTGACAAGAACAGTAGATCCACTTCAGTTCAATACACTGTACATGCTGGGAACAGACGCCAGTGCTATTTGCCCTGTGTATGACAATGGGAGCACAATAGTGACTCTTCTTACCAGAAAACAACTCTTGCTTGTAGGACCAGAAACTCCATGGGATTCAACTCCATTTAGGACTAGGAAACAAACGCTAGCTCGTCTTACTAGAAACACACTCTGCTTTTGAGAAAAGAGCACTCTTCTACTCTACTGTGTTTCCTATGGTGTCTGAAAAGTGAGCTTGCTCAGAACAAAAGAACTGTGCTTCCTACACACACGGCCATATCTAGTTCAACTCTGCTTAGGAAACTGACAAGAACAGTAGCTCGTCTTCTGTCCAATACACTGTACTTGCTCGGAACAGACGTGAGTGCTATTTGCACTGTATATGGCAATTGCAGAGCAATAGTGACTCTTCATAACAGAAAACAACTCTTGATCGTAGGACCAAAAACTGCATGTGACTCAACTCCATTTAGAAAAGGGAAACAAACGCTAGCTCTCCTTACATGAAACACACTCTGCTTTTGAGAAAAGAGCACTCTTCTACTCTACTGTGTTTCCTTTAGGGCCAGAACAGTGAGCTTGCTCAGAACAAAAGAACTCTGCTTCCTACACACACGGGCCATATCTAGTTCAACTCTGCTTAGGAAACTGACAAAAACAGTAGCTCCTCTTCATTCCAATACACTGTACTTGCTGGAAACAGACGCGAGTACTATTTGTACTGTGTATGGCAATGGGAGCGCAATAGTGATTCTTCTTACCAGAAAACATCTCTTTCTCGTAGGACCAAAAACTGCATGTGAATCAACTCCATTTATGACTGGGAAACAAACGCTAGCTCGCCTTACAGGAAACACACTCTGCTTTTGAGAAAAGAGCACTCTTCTACTCTAAGGTGTTTTCTATATGCCAGAACAGTGAGCTTGCTCAGAACAAAAGAACTGTGCTTCCTACACACGGGCCATATCTAGTTCATTCTGTTTAGGAAACTGACAAGAACAGTAGATCTTCTTCAGTCCAATACACTGTACATGCTGGGAACAGACGCCAGTGCTATTTGCCGTGTCCATGACAATGGGATCGCAATAGTGACTCTTCTTACCAGAAAACAACCCTTGCTCTTAAGAACAGATACTGCATGTGATTCAACTCCATCTAGGACTGGGAAACAAACGCTAGCTCGCCTTACAAGAAACACCCTCTGCTTTTGAGAAAAGAGCACTCTTCTACTCTACTATGTTTCCTATGGGGTCCGAACAGTGAGCTTGCTCAGAACAAAAGAACTGTGCTTCCTACACACACGGGCCATAACTATTTCAACTCTGCTTAGGAAACTGACAAGAACAGTAGCTCCTCTTCAGTTCAATACACTGTACTTGCTGGGAAGAGACGCGAGTGCTATTTGCACTGTCTATGGCAATGGGAGCTCAAAAGTGACTCTTCTTAACAAAAAAAACCTCTTGCTCGTAGGACCAGAAACTGCATGGGATTCAACTCCATTTCTGACTGGGAAATAACCACTAGCTCGCCTTTCAAGAAACACACTCTGCTTTTGAGAAAAGAGCACTCTTCTACTCTACTGTTTTTCCTATGGTGTCTGAAGAGTGAGCTTGCTCAGAACAAAAACTGTGCTTCCTACACACAGGGGCCATATCTAGTTCAACTCTGCTTAGGAAACTGACAAGAACAGTAGCTCCTCTTCAGTCCAATACACTGTACTTGCTGGGAACAGACGCGAGTGCTATTTGCACTGTATATGGCAATTGCAGAGCAATAGTGACTCTTCTTAACAGAAAACAACTCTTGCTCATAGGACCAAAAACTGCATGTGACTCAACTCCATTTAGAAAAGGGAAACAAGCGTTAGCTCTCCTTACATGAAACACATTCTGCTTTTGAGAAAACAGCACTCTTCTACTCTACTGTGTTTCCTTTAGGGCCAGAACAGTGAGCTTGCTCAGAACAAAAAAACTGTGCTTCCTAAACACACGGGCCATATCTAGTTCAAATCTGCTTAGGAAACTGACAAGAACAGTATCTCCTCTTCAGTCTAATACACTGTACTTGCTGGGAACACACGCGAGTGCTATTTGCACTGAGTATGGCAATGGGAGCGCAATAGTGACTCTTCTTACCAGAAAACAACTCTTGCTCATAGGACCAGAAACTGTTGTGATTCAACCCCATTTAGGACTGGGAAACAAACGCTGTCTCGCCTTACAAGAAACAACTCTGCTTTTGCAAAAGAACACTCTTCCACTCTACTGTGTTTCCTATAGGGCCAGAACAGTGAGCTTGCTCAGAACAAAAGAACTGTGCTTCCTATACTCAGGGGGCATATCTAGTTCAATTCTGCTTAGGAAACTGACAAGAACAGTAGATCCTGTTCAGTCCAATGCACTGTATATGCTGGGAACAGACGCCAGTGCTATTTTCACTGTGTATGACAATGGGATCGCAATAGTGACTCTTCTTACCAGAAAACAACTCTTGCTCTTAAGACCAGATACAGCATGTGATTCAACTCCATTTAGGACTGGGAAACAAACGCTAGCTCGCCTTACAAGAAACACACTCTGCTTTTGAGAAAAGAGCACTCTTCTACTCTACTGTGTTTCCTATGGGGTCCAAACAGTGAGCTTCCTCAGAACAAAAGAACTGAGCTTCCTACACACACGGGCCATATCTAGATTAACTCTGCTTAGGAAACTGACAAGAACATTAGCTCCTCTTCAGAACAATACACTGTACTTGCTGGGAAGAGACATGAGTGCTATTTGCCCTGTGTTTGGCAAAGGGAGTGCAATAGTACCTTTCCTTACCAGAAAACAACTCTTGCTCCTAGGAACAAAAACAGCATGTGATTCAACTCCATTTAGGACTGGGAAACAAACGCTAGCTCACCTTACAAGAAACAAACTCTGCTTTTGAGAAAAGAGCACTCTTCTACTCTACTTTTTTTCCTATGGGGTCTGAACAGTGAGCTTGCTCAGAACAAAAGAACTGTGCTTCCTACATACACGGGCCATATCTAGTTCAACTCTGCTTAGGAAATTGACAAGATCAGTAGCTCCTCTTCAGTCCAATACACTGTACTTGCTGGGAAGAGACACCAGTGCTATTTGCCCTGTGTATGACAATGGGAGCACAATAGTGACTCTTCTTACCAGAAAACAACTCTTGCTCGTAGGACCAGAAACTGCATGTGATTCAACTCCATTTAGGACTGGGAAACAAACGCTAGCTCGCCTTACAAGAAACAAACTCTGCTTTTGAGAAAAGAGCACTCTTCTACTCTACTGTGTTTTCTGTAGGGCCAGAACAATGTGCTTGCTCAGAACAAAAGAACTGTGCTTCCTACACACACAGCCATATCTAGTTCAATTCTGCTTAGGAAACTGACAAGAACAGTAGATCCTCCTCAGAACAATACACTGTACATGCTGGGAACAGACGCCAGTGCTATTTGCCCTGTGTATGACAATGGGAGCACAATAGTGACTCTTTTGCCAGAAAACAACTCTTGCTTGTAGGAACAGAAACTGCATGTGATTCAACTACATTTAGGACTGGGAAACGAACGCTAGCTTGCCTTACAGGAAACACACTCTGCTTTTGAGAAAAGAGTACTCTTCTAGTCTACTGTGTTTTCTATGGGGTCCGAACAGTGAGCTTGCTAAGAGCAAAAGAACTGTGCTTCCTACACACACAGGCATATCTAGTTCAACTCTGCTTAGGAAAATGACAAGAACAGTAGCTCCGCTTCAGTCCAATACACTGTACTTGCTGAGAACATACGCGAGAGCTATTTGCACTGTGTATGGCAATGGGAGAGTAATAGAGACTCTTCTTACCAGGAAACAACTCTTGCTCTTAGGACTGAAACTGCATGTGATTCAACTCCATTTAGGACTGGGAAACAAACGCTAGCTCGCATTAGAAGAAACACACTCTGCTTTTGAGAAAAGAGCACTCTTCTACTCTACTTTTTTTCCTATGGGACCAGAACAGTGAGCTTGCTCAAAACAAAAGAACTGTGCTTCCTACACACACGGGCCATATCTAGTTCAACTCTGCTTAGGAAACTGACAAGAACAGTAGCTCCTCTTCAGTCCAATACACTGTACTTGCTGGGAACAGACGCGAGTGCTATTTGCACTGTGTATGGCAATGGGAGCGCAATAGTGATTCCTTACCAGAAAACAACTCTTGCTCGTAGGACCAGAAACTGCATGTGATTCAACTCCATTTAGGACTGGGAAACAAACGCTAGCTCGCCTTACAAGAAACAAACTCTGCTTTTGAGAAAAGAGCACTCTTCTACTCTACTGTGTTTTCTGTAGGGCCAGAACAATGTGCTTGCTCAGAACAAAAGAACTGTGCTTCCTACACACACAGCCATATCTAGTTCAATTCTGCTTAGGAAACTGACAAGAACAGTAGATCCTCCTCAGAACAATACACTGTACATGCTGGGAACAGACGCCAGTGCTATTTGCCCTGTGTATGACAATGGGAGCACAATAGTGACTCTTTTGCCAGAAAACAACTCTTGCTTGTAGGAACAGAAACTGCATGTGATTCAACTACATTTAGGACTGGGAAACGAACGCTAGCTTGCCTTACAGGAAACACACTCTGCTTTTGAGAAAAGAGTACTCTTCTAGTCTACTGTGTTTTCTATGGGGTCCGAACAGTGAGCTTGCTAAGAGCAAAAGAACTGTGCTTCCTACACACACAGGCATATCTAGTTCAACTCTGCTTAGGAAAATGACAAGAACAGTAGCTCCGCTTCAGTCCAATACACTGTACTTGCTGAGAACATACGCGAGAGCTATTTGCACTGTGTATGGCAATGGGAGAGTAATAGAGACTCTTCTTACCAGGAAACAACTCTTGCTCTTAGGACTGAAACTGCATGTGATTCAACTCCATTTAGGACTGGGAAACAAACGCTAGCTCGCATTAGAAGAAACACACTCTGCTTTTGAGAAAAGAGCACTCTTCTACTCTACTTTTTTTCCTATGGGACCAGAACAGTGAGCTTGCTCAAAACAAAAGAACTGTGCTTCCTACACACACGGGCCATATCTAGTTCAACTCTGCTTAGGAAACTGACAAGAACAGTAGCTCCTCTTCAGTCCAATACACTGTACTTGCTGGGAACAGACGCGAGTGCTATTTGCACTGTGTATGGCAATGGGAGCGCAATAGTGATTCCTTACCAGAAAACAACTCTTGCTCCTAGGACCAGAAACTGCATGTGATTCAACTCCATTTCTGACTGGGAAACAAACACTAGCTCGGCTTACAAGAAACAGACTCTGCTTTTGAGAAAAGAGCACTCTTCTACTCTACACTGTTTCCTATGGCATCTGAACAGTGAGCCTGCTCAGAACAAAAGAACTGTGCTTCCTACACACACAGCCATATCTAGTTCAATTCTGCTTAGGAAACTGACAAGAACAGTAGATCCTCCTCAGAACAATACACTGTACATGCTGGGAACAGACGCCAGTGCTATTTGCCCTGTGTATGACAATGGGAGCCCAATAGTGACTCTTTTGCCAGAAAACAACTCTTGCTTGTAGGACCAGAAACTGCATGGGATTCAACTCCATTTCTGACTGGGAAACAAACACTAGCTCTCCTTACAAGAAACACACTCAGCTTTTGAGAAATGAGCACTCTTCTACTCTACTGTGTTTACTATGGAGTCTGAACAGTGAGCTTGCTCAGAACAAAAGAATTGTGCTTCCTACACACACGGGCCATACCTAATTCAACTCTGCTTAGGAAACTGACAAGAAAAGAGCTCCTCTTCAGTCCAATACACTGTACTTGCTGTGAATAGACGCGAGTGCTATTTGCACTGTGTATGGCAAAGGGAACGCAATAGAGACTTTCCTTACCAGAAAAAAACTCATGCTCGTAGGACCAAAAACTGCATGTGTCTCAACTCCTTTTAGGACTGGGAAACAAATGCTAGCTCGCCTTACAAGAAACACACTCTGCTTTTGAGAAAAGAGCACTCTTCTACTGTACTGTGTTTCCTAAGTTTTCCGAACAGTGACTTGTTCAGAACAAAAGAACTGTGCTTCCTACACACACGGGCCATATCTAGTTCAACTCTGCTTAGGAAACTGACAAGATCAGTAGCTCCTCTTCAGTCCAATACACTGTACTTTCTGGCAACAGACGCGTTTGCTATTTGCACTGTGTATGTCAATGGAAGTGCAATAGTTACTTTCCTTACCAGAAAACAATTCTTGCTCGTAGGACCAGAAACTGCATGGGATTCAACTCCATTTCTGACTGGGAAACAAACACTAGCTCTCCTTACAAGAAACACACTCTGCTTTTGAGAAAAGTGCACTCTTCTACTCTACTGTGTTTCCTATGGGGTCCGAACAGTGAGCTTGCTCAGAACAAAAGAATTGAGATTCCTACAGACACGGGCCATATCTAATTCAAATCTGCTTAGGAAACTGACAAGAACAGTAGCTCATCTTCAGTCCAATACACTGTACTTGCTGGGAACAGACGCGAGTGATATTTGCACTGTGTATGTTAATGGGAACTCAATAGTGACTTTCCTTACCAGAACACAACTCTTGCTCGTAGGACCGAAAACTGCATGTGATTCAACTCCATTTAGAACTGGGAAATAAACGCTAGCTTGCCTTACAAGAAACAGACTCAGCTTTTGAGAAAAGAGCACTCTTCTACTCTACTGTTTTTCCTATGGGACCATAACAGTGAGCTTGCTCAAAACAAAAGAACTGTGCTTCCTACTCACACTGGCCGTATCTAGTTCAACTCTGCTTAGGAAACTGACAAGAACAGTAGCTCCTCTTCAGTCCAATACAATGTCCTTGCTGGGAACAGACGCGAGTGCTATTTGCACTGTGTATGGCAATGGGAGCGCAATAGTGATTCCTTACCAGAAAACAACTCTTGCTCCTAGGACCAGAAACTGCATGTGATTCAACTCCATTTCTGACTGGGAAACAAACACTAGCTCGGCTTACAAGAAACAGACTCTGCTTTTGAGAAAAGAGCACTCTTCTACTCTACTTTTTTTCCTATGGAATCCGAACAGTGAGCTTGCTCAGAACAAAAGAACTGTGCTTCCTACAGACACAGGCCATAACTAGTTCAACTCTGCGTAGGAAACTGACAAGATCAATAGATCCTGTTCAGTCCAATACACTGTACTTGCTGGGAACAGACGCGAGTGCTATTTGCACTGTCTATGGCAATGGGAGCGCAATGGTGACTTTCCTTACCAGAAAACAACTCTTGCTCGTAGGACCAGAAACTGCATGTGATTCAACTCCATTTAGGACTGGGAAACAAACGCTAGCTCGCCTTAGAGAAACACACTCTGCTTCGGAGAAAAGAGCACACGTCTACTCTACTGTGTTTCCTATGGAGTCCGAACAGTGAGCTTGCTTTGAACAAAAGAACTGTGCTTCCTACACACACGGGCCATTTCTAGTTCAACTCTACTTAGGAAACTGAAAAGAACAGTAGCTCTTCTTCAGTCCAATACACTGTACAAGCTGGGAACAGAAGCGAGTGCTATTTGCACTGTGTATGGCAAAGGGAGAGCAATAGTGACTTTCCTTACCAGAAAACAACTCTTGCTCGTAGGACCGAAAACTGCTTGTGATTCAACTCCATTTAGAATTGGGAAATAAACGCTAGCTCGCCTTACAAGAAACAGACTCTGCTTTTGAGAAAAGAGCACTCTTCTACTCTACTGTGTTTCCTATATGGCCAGAAGAGTGAGCTTGCTCAGAACAAAAGAACTGTGCTTCCTACACACACGGCCATATCTAGATAAATTCGGCTTAGGAAACTGACAAGAACAGTAGCTCCTCTTCAGTCCAATACACTGTACATGCTGGGAACCGACACCAGTGCTATTTGCCCTGTGTATGACAATGGGAGCGCAATAGTGACTCTTCTTACCAGAAAACAACTCTTGCTCGTAGGACCAGAAACTGCATGGGATTCAACTCCACTTCTGACTGGGAAACAAACACTAGCTCCCCTTACAAGAAACACACTCTGCTTTTGAGAAAAGAGCACTCTTCTGTTCTACTGTGTTTCCTATGGGATCCGAACAGTGAGCTTGCTGAGAACAAAAGAACTGTGCTTCTTACACACAAGGGCCATATCTAGTTCAACTCTGCTTAGGAAACTGACAAGATCAGTAGCTCCTCTTCAGTCCAATACACTGTACTTGCTGGGAACAGAGGCGAGTGCTATTTGCACTGTGTATGGCAAAGGGAGCGCAGTAGTGACTTTCCTTACCAGAAAACAACTCTTGCTCGTAGGACCAGAAACTGCATGTGATTCATCTCCATTTAGGACTGAGAAACAAATGCTAGCTCGCCACAAGAAACACACTCTGCTTTTCAGAAAAGAGCACTCTTCTTCTATACTGTGTTTCCTATGGGGTCCTAACAGTGAGCTTGCTCAGAACAAAAGAACTGTGCTTCCTACACACACGGGCCATATCTAGTTCAACTCTGCTTAGGAAACTGACAAGAACAGTAGCTCCTCTTCAGTCCAATACACTGTACTTGCTGGGAACAGACGCGAGTGCTATTTTCACAGTATATGGCATTGGGAGTGCAACAGTGACTTTCCTTACCAGAAAACAACTCTTGCTCGTAGGACCAAAAACTGCATGTGATTCTTTCCATTTAGGACTGGGAAACAAACCCTAGCTCGCCTTACAAGAAACACACTCTGCTTTTGAGAAAAGAGCACTCTTCTACTCTACTGTGTTTCCTATAGTGCCAGAAGAGTGAGCTTGCTCAGAACAAAAAAACTGTGCTTCCTAAACACACGGCCACATCTAGTTCAATTCTGCTTAGGAAACTGACAAGTACAGTAGATCCTCTTCAGTCCAATACACTGTACTTGCTGGGAAGAGACACCAGTGCTATTTGCACTGTGTATGACAATGGGAGCACAATAGTGACTCTTCTTACCAGAAAACAACTCTTGCTCGTAGGACCAGAAACTGCATGTGATTCAACTCCATTTAGGACTGGGAAACAAACGCTAGCTCGCCTTACAAGAAACAAACTCTGCTTTTGAGAAAAGAGCACTCTTCTACTCTACTGTGTTTTCTGTAGGGCCAGAACAGTGAGCTTGCTCAGAACAAAAGAACTGTGCTTCCTACACACACAGCCATATCTAGTTCAATTCTGCTTAGGAAACTGACAAGAACAGTAGATCCTCCTCAGAACAATACACTGTACATGCTGGGAACAGACGCCAGTGCTATTTGCCCTGTGTATGACAATGGGAGCGCAATAGTGACTCTTTTGCCAGAAAACAACTCTTGCTTGCAGGACCAGAAACTGCATGTGATTCAACTACATTTAGGACTGGGAAACGAACGCTAACTTGCCTTACAGGAAACACACTCTGCTTTTGAGAAAAGAGTACTCTTCTAGTCTACTGTGTTTTCTATGGGGTCCGAACAGTGAGCTTGCTAAGAGCAAAAGAACTGTGCTTTCTACACACACAGGCATGTCTAGTTCAACTCTGCTTAGGAAAATGACAAGAACAGTAGCTCCGATTCAGTCCAATACACTGTACTTGCTGAGAACATACGCGAGAGCTATTTGCACTGTGTATGGCAATGGGAGAGTAACAGAGACTCTTCTTACAAGGAAACAACTCTTGCTCTTAGGACTGAAACTGCATGTGATTCAACTCCATTTAGGACTGGGAAACAAACGCTAGCTCGCCTTACAAGAAACACACTCTGCTTTTGAGAAAAGAGCACTCTTCTACTCTACTGTGTTTCCTATGGGGTCCAAACAGTGAGCTTCCTCAGAACAAAAGAACTGTGCTTCCTACACACACGGGCCATATCTAGATTAACTCTGCTTAGGAAACTGACAAGAACAGTAGCTCCTCTTCAAAACAATACACTGTACGTGCTGGGAACAGACGCGAGTGCTATTTGCCCTGTGTATGGCAAAGGGAGTGCAATAGTGACTTTCCTCACCAGAAAACAACTCTTGCTCCTTGGACCAAAAACCGCATGTGATTCAACTCCATTTATGACTGGGAAACAAACGCTAGCTCGCCTTACAAGAAACAAACTCTGCTTTTGAGAAAAGAGCAGTTTTCTACTGTACTGTGTTTCCTATAGTGCCAGAACAGTGAGCTTGCTCAGAAAAAATGTACTGTGCTTCCTACACACACGGCCATATCTCGTTCAATTCTACTTAGGAAACTGAGAAGAAAAGTAGATCCTCTTCAGTGCAATACATTGTACATGCTGGGAAAAGACGCCAGTGCTATTTGCCCTGTGTATGACAATGGGAGCACAATAGTGACACTTCTTACCAGAAAAAAACTCTTGCTTGTAGGACGAGAAACTGCATGTGATTCAACTCCACTTCTGACTGGGAAACAAACACTAGCTCCCCTTATAAGAAACACACTCAGCTTTTGAGAAAAGAGCACTCTTCTATTCTACTGTGTTTCCTATGTTGTCTGAACAGTGAGCTTGCTGAGAACAAAGAACTGTGCTTCCTACACACAAGGGCAATATATAGTTCAACTCTGCTTAGGAAACTGACAAGATCAGTAGCTCCTCTTCAGTCCAATACACTGTACTTGCTGGGAACAGACGGGAGTGCTATTTGCACTGTGTGTGGCAATGGGAGCACAATAGTGACTTTCCTTACCAGAACACAACTCTTGCTCATAGGACCAGAAACTGCATGTGACTCAACTCAATTTACGACTGGGAAACAAACACTAGCTTGCCTTACAAGAAACACACTCTGCTTTTGAGAAAAGAGCACTCTTCTACTCTATTGTGTTTCCTATAGGGCCAGAACAGAGAGCTTGCTCAGAACAAAAGAACTGTGCTTGCTATACACACGGGCCATGTCTAGTTCAATTCTGCTTAGGAAACTGACAAGAACAGTAGGTCCTCTTCAGTACGATACACTGTACATGCTGCTAACAGACGCTAGTGCTATTTGCCCTGTGTATGACAATGGGAGCGCAATAGTGACTCTTCTTATCACAAAACAACTCTTGCTTGTAGGACCAGAAACTGCGTGTGAATCAACTCCATTTAGGACTGGGAAACAAACACTAGCTCGCCTTACAAGAAACACACTCTGCTTTTGAGAAAAGAGTACTCTTCTACTCTACTTTTTTTCCTATGGGGTCTGAACAGTGAGCTTGCTCAGAACAAAAGAACTGTGCTTCCTACAGACACAGGCCATAACTAGTTCAACTCTGCGTAGGAAACTGACAAGATCAATAGCTCCTCTTCAGTCCAATACACTGTACTTGCTGGGAACAGAAGAGAGTGCTATTTGCACCGTGTATGGCAATGGGAGCACAATGGTGACTTTCCTTACCAGAAAACAACTCTTGCTCGTAGGACCAGAAACTGCATGTGATTCAACTCCATTTAGGACTGGGAAACAAACGCTAGCTCGCCTTAGAGAAACACACTCTGCTTCGGAGAAAAGAGCACTCTTCTACTCCAATGTGTTTCCTATGGAGTCCGAACAGTGAGCTTGCTTTGAACAAAAGAACTGTGCTTCCTACACACACGGGCCATTTCTAGTTCAACTCTACTTAGGAAACTGACAAGAACAGTAGCTCTTCTTCAGTCCAATACACTGTACTAGCTGGGAACAGAAGCGAGTGCTATTTGCACTGTGTATGGCAAAGGGAGCGCAATAGTGACTCTTCTTACCAGAAAACAACTCTTGCTCGTAGGACCAGAAACTGCATGGGATTCAACTCCACTTCCTACTTGGAAACAAACACTAGCTCCCCTTACAAGAAACACACTCTGCTTTTGAGAAAAGAGCACTCTTCTATTCTACTGTGTTTCCTATGGGATCCGAACAGTGAGCTTGCTGAGAACAAAAGAACTGTGCTTCTTACACACAAGGGCCATATCTAGTTCAACTCTGCTTAGGAAACTGACAAGATCAGTAGCTCCTCTTCAGTCCAATACACTGTACTTGCTGGGAACAGACGCGAGTGCTATTTTCACAGTATATGGCATTGGGAGTGCAACAGTGACTTTCCTTACCAGAAAACAACTCTTGCTCGTAGGACCAAAAACTGCATGTGATTCAACTCCATTTAGTACTCTGAAACAAACCCTAGCTCGCCTTACAAGAAACACACTCTGCTTTTGAGAAAAGAGCACTCTTCTACTCTACTGTGTTTCCTATAGTGCCAGAAGAGTGAGCTTGCTCAGAACAAAAAAACTGTGCTTCCTAAACACACGGGCCATATCTAGTTCGACACTGCTTAGGAAACTGACAAGAACAGTAGCTCCTCTTCAGTCCAATACACTGTACCTGCTGGGAACACACGCGAGAGCTATTTGCACTGTGTATGGCAATTGGAGCACAATAGTGACTTCCTTACCAGAAAACAACTCTTGCTCGTAGGACAAAAACTGCATGTGACTCAACTCCATTTAAGACTGGGAAAGAAAAGATAGCTCGCCTTACAGGAAACACACTTTGCTTTTGAGAAAAGAGCACTCTTCTACTCTACTGTGTTTCCTATAAGGCCAGAACAGTGAGCTTGCTCAGAACAAAAGAACTGTGCTTCCTACAGACACGGCCATATCTAGTTCAATTCTGCTTAGGAAACTGACAAAACAGTAGATCCTCTTCAGTCCAATACACTGTACATGCTGGGAAACGACGCCAGTGCTATTTGCCCTGTGTATAACAATGGGAGCACAATAGTGACTCTTCTTACCAGAAAACATCTCTTGCTCGTAGGACCAGAAACTGCATGTGACTCAACTCCATTTAGGACTGGGAAACCAACGCTAGCTCGCCTTACAAGAAACACACTCTGCTTTCGAGAAAGGAGCACTCTTCTACTCTACTGTTTTTCTTAAAGGGCCAAAACAGTGAGATTGCTCAGAACAAAAGAACTGTGCTTCCTACACACACGGGCCATATCTAATTCAACTCTGCTTAGGAAACTCACAAGAACAGTAGATCCTCTTCAGTCAAATACACTGTACATGCTGGGAACAGACATCAGTGCTATTTTCCCTGTGCATGAGAATGGGAGCGCAATAGTGACTCTTCTTACCAGAAAACAACTCTTGCTCGTAGGACCAGAAACTGCATGTGACTCAACTCCATTTAGGACTGGGAAACAATCGCTAGCTCGCCTTACAAGAAACACACTCTGCTTTTGATAAAAGAGCACTCATCTACTCTACTGTGTTTCCTATGGGGTCCGAACAGTGATTTTGCTCAGAACAAATGAACTGTGCTTCCTACACACACGGGCCATATCTAGTTCAACTCTGCTTAGGAAACTGAAAAGAACACTAGATCCTCTTCAGTCCAATACACTGTACCTGCTGGGAATAGACGCCAGTGCTATTTGCCCTGTGTATGACAATGGGAGCACAATAGTGACTCTTCTTACCAGAAAATGACTCTTGCTTATAGGACCAGAAACTGCATGTGATTCAACTCAATTTAGGACTGGGAAACAAACGGTAGCTCGCATTACAAGAAACACACTCTGCTTTTTTGAAAAGAGCACTTTTCTACTCTACTTTGTTTCCTTTGGTGTCCGAACAGTGAGTTTGCTCAGAACCAAAGAACTGTGCTTCCTACAAACACAGACCATATCTAGTAAAACTCTGCTTAGGAAACTGACAAGAACAGTAGCTCCTCTTCAGTCCAATACTCTGTACTTGCTGGGAACAGACGCGAGTGCTATTTGTAAAGTGTATGTTATGGGAGCACAATAGTGACTCTTCTTACAAGAAAACAACTCTTGCTCGTAGGACCAAAAACTGCATGTGACTCAACTCCATTTAGAACTGGGAAACAAACGCGAGCTCACCTTACAATAAAGACACTCTGCTTCTGAGAAAAGAGCATTCTTCTACTCTTCTGTTTTTCATATAGGGCCAGAACAGTGAGCTTGCTCACAACAAAAGAACTGGGAATCCTACACACGGGCCATATCTAGTTCAATTCTGGTTAGGAAACTGACAAGAACAGTAGATCCACTTTAGTTCAATACACTGTACATGCTAGGAACAGACGCCAGTGCTATTTGCACTGTGTATGACAATGGGAGCGGAATAGTGTCTCTTCTTACCAGAAAACAACTCTTGCTTGTAGGACCAGAAACTGCATGGGATTCAACTCCATTTAAGACTGGGAAACAAACGCTAGCTCGCCTTAGAAGAAACACACTCTGCTTTTGAGAAAAGAGCACTCTTCTACTCTACTGTTTTTCCTATGGGACCATAACAGTGAGCTTGCACAAAACAAAAGAACTGTGCTTCCTACACACACTGGCCGTATCTAGTTCAACTCTGCTTAGGAAACTGACAAGAACAGTAGCTCCTCTTCAGTCCAATACACTGTACTTGCTGGGAAGAGACGCGAGTGCTATTTGCACTGTGTATGGCAATGGGATCGCAATAGTGATTCCTTACCAGAAAACAACTCTTGCTCCTAGGACCAGAAACTGCATGTGATTCAACTCCATTTCTGACTGGAAAACAAACAATAGCTCGGCTTACAAGAAACAGACTCTGCTTTTGAGAAAAGAGCACTCTTCTACTCTACACTGTTTCCTATGGAATCCGAACAGTGAGCTTGCTCAGAAAAAAAGAACTGTGCTTCCTACACACACAGCCATATCTAGTTCAATTCTGCTTAGGAAACTGACAAGAACAGTAGATCCTCCTCAGAACAATACACTGTACATGCTGGGAACAGACGCCAGTGCTATTTGCCGTGCGTATGTCAATGGGAGCTCAATAGTGACTCTTTTGCCAGAAAACAACTCTTGCTTGTAGGACCAGAAACTGCATGTGATTCAACTACATTTAGGACTGGGAAACGAACGCTAGCTTGCCTTACAGGAAACACACTCTGCTTTTGAGAAAAGAGTACTCTTCTAGTCTACTGTGTTTCCTATGGGGTCCGAACAGTGAGCTAGCTCAGAACAAAAGAACTGTGCTTCCTACACATACGGGCCATATCTAGTACAACTCTGCTTAGGAAACTTACAAGAACAGTAGCTCCTCTTCAGTCCAATACACTGTACATGCTGGGAACAGACGTCAGTGCTATTTGCCCTGTGTATGACAATGGGAGCGCAATAGTGACTTTTTTGCCAGAAAACAACTCTTGCTCGTAGGACCAGAAACTGCATGTCATTCAACTCCATTTAGGACTGGGAAAGGAATGCTAGCTCGCCTTACAAGAAAGAAACTCTGCTTTTGAGAATAGAGCACTCTTCTACTCTACTGTGTTTCCTATAGGGTTCAAACAGTGAGCTTGCTCAGAACAAAAGAACTGTGCTTCCTACACACACGGGCCATATCTAGTTCAACTCTGCTTAGGAAACTCATGAGAACAGTAGCTCATCTTCAAAACAATACACTGTACTTGCTGGGAATAGACGCGAGTGCTATTTGCACTGTCTATGGCAATGGGAGCGCAATGGTGACTTTCCTTACCAGAAAACAACTCTTGCTCGTAGGACCAGAAACTGCATGTGATTCAACTCCATTTAGGACTGGGAAACAAACGCTAGCTCGCCTTAGAGAAACACACTCTGCTTCGGAGAAAAGAGCACACTTCTACTCTACTGTGTTTCCTATGGAGTCCGAACAGTGAGCTTGCTTTGAACAAAAGAACTGTGCTTCCTACACACACGGGCCATTTCTAGTTCAACTCTACTTAGGAAACTGACAAGAACAGTAGCTCTTCTTCAGTCCCATACACTGTACAAGCTGGGAACAGAAGCGAGTGCTATTTGCACTGTGTATGGCAAAGGGAGAACAATAGTGACTTTCCTTACCAGAAAACAACTCTTGCTCGTAGGACCGAAAACTGCTTGTGATTCAACTCCATTTAGAATTGGGAAATAAACGCTAGCTCGCCTTACAAGAAACAGACTGTGCTTTTGAGAAAAGAGCACTCTTCTACTCTACTGTGTTTCCTATATGGCCAGAAGAGTGAGCTTGCTCAGAACAAAAGAACTGTGCTTCCTACACACACGGCCATATCTAGATAAATTCTGCTTAGGAAACTGACAAGAACAGTAGCTCCTCTTCAGTCCAATACACTGTACATGCTGGGAACCGACACCAGTGCTATTTGCCCTGTGTATGACAATGGGAGCGCAATAGTGACTCTTCTTACCAGAAAACAACTCTTGCTCGTAGGACCAGAAACTGCATGGGATTCAACTCCACTTCTGACTGGGAAACAAACACTAGCTCCCCTTACAAGAAACACACTCTGCTTTTGAGAAAAGAGCACTCTTCTATTCTACTGTGTTTCCTATGGGTTCGGAACAGTGAGATTGCTGAGAACAAAAGAACTGTGCTTCTTACACACAAGGGCCATATCTAGTTCAACTCTGCTTAGGAAACTGACAAGATCAGTAGCTCCTCTTCAGTCCAATACACTGTACTTGCTGGGAACAGAGGCGAGTGCTATTTGCACTGTGTATGGCAAAGGGAGCGCAATAGTGACTTTCCTTACCAGAAAACAACTCTTGCTCGTAGGACCAGAAACTGCATGTGATTCATCTCCATTTAGGACTGAGAAACAAATGCTAGCTCGCCACAAGAAACACACTCTGCTTTTCAGAAAAGAGCACTCTTCTACTATACTGTGTTTCCTATGGGGTCCTAACAGTGAGCATGCTCAGAACAAAAGAACTGTGCTTCCTACACACACGGGCCATATCTAGTTCAACTCTGCTTAGGAAACTGACAAGAACAGTAGCTCCTCTTCAGTCCAATACACTGTACTTGCTGGGAACAGACGCGAGTGCTATTTTCACAGTATATGGCATTGGGAGTGCAACAGTGACTTTCCTTACCAGAAAACAACTCTTGCTCGTAGGACAAGAAATTGCATGTCATTCAACTCCATTTAGGACTGGGAATCAAACACTAGCTCGCCGTACAGGAAACACACTCTGCTTTTGAGAAAAGAGCACTCATTTACTCTACTGTGTTTCCTATGGGGTCCGAACAGTGAGCTTGCTCAGAACAAAAGAACTATGCTTCCTACACACACGGCCATATCTAGTTCAACTCTGCTTAGGAAACTGACAAGAACAGTAGCTCCCCTTCAGTCCATTACACTGTACTTGCTCGGACCAGACACGAATGCTATTTGCACTGTGTATGGCAATGGGAGAGCAATAGTGACTTTCGTTACCAGAAAACAACTCTTGCTCGTAGGACCAAAAACTGCATGTGACTCAACTCCATTTAGGAATGGGAAACAAACGGTAGCTCGCCTTACAAGAAACACACTCTGCTTTTGAGAAAATAGCACTCTTCTACTCTAACCTGTTTCCTATAGTGCCAGAAAAGAGAGCTTGCTCAGAACAAAAGAACTGTCCTTCCTAAACACACGGCCATATCTAGTTCAATTCTGCTTAGGAAACTGACAAGAACAATAGATCCTCTTCAGTCCAATACATTGTACATGCTGGGAACCGACGCCAGTGCTATTTGCCCTGTGTATAACAATGGGAGCACAATAGTGACTCTTCTTACCAGAAAACATCTCTTGCTCGTAGGACCAGAAACTGCATGTGACTCAACTCCATTTAGGACTGGGAAACAAACGCTACCTCGCCTTACAAGAAACACACTCTGCTTTCGAGAAAGGAGCACTCTTCTACTCTACTGTTTTTCTTATAGGGCCAAAACAGTGTGGCAGCTCAAAACAAAAGGACTGTGCTTCCTACACACACGGGCCATATGTAGTTCAACTCTGCTTAGAAAACTGACATGAACAGTAGCTCCTCTTCAGTCCAATACACTGTACTTGATGGGAACAGTCGCGAGTGCTATTAGCACTGTGTATGGCAATGGGAGCGCAATAGTGACTTTCCTTACCAGAAAACAACTCTTGCTCATAGGACCAAAAACTGAATGTGATTCAACTCCATTTAGGACTGGGAAACAAATGCTAACTCGCCTTACAAGAAACATACTCTGCTTTTGAGAAAAGAGCACTCTTCTAATCTACTGTGTTTCCTATAGGGCCAGAACAGTGAGCTTGCTCAGAACAAAAGGACTGTGCTTCCTACACACACGGGACATATGTAGTTCAACTCTGCTTAGGAAAATGACATGAACAGTAGCTCCTCTTCAGTCCAATACACTGTACTTGCTGGGAACAGACGAGAGTGCTATTTGCACTGTCTATGTCAATGGGAGCTCAAAAGTGACTCTTCTTAACAAAAAAAAACTCTTGCTCGTAGGACCAGAAACTGCATGGGATTCAACTCCATTTCTGACTGGGAAATAACCACTATCTCGCCTTTCAAGAAACACACTCTGCTTTTGAGAAAAGAGCACTCTTCTACTCTACTGTTTTTTCCTATGGGGTCCGAACAGTGAGCTTGCTCAGAACAAAAACTGTGCTTCCTACACACAGGGGCCATATCTATTTCAACTCTGCTTAGGATACTGACAAGAACAGTAGCTCCTTTTCAGTCAAATACACTGTATTTGCTGGGAACAGACACGAGTGCTATTTGCACTGTGTATGGCAATGGGAGCGCAATAGTGACTCTTCTTACCAGAAAACAACTCTTGCTCCTAGGACCACAAACTGCATGTGACTCAACTCCATTTAGTTCTGGGAAACAAACGCGAGCTCGCCTTACAATAAACACACTCTGCTTTTGAGAAAAGAGCACTCTTCTACTCTACTGTTTTTCTTATAGGGCCAGAACAGTGAGCTTGCTCAGAACAAAAGAACTGGGATTCCTATACACACGGGCCATATCTAGTTCAATTCTGCTTAGAAAACTGACAAGAACAGTAGATCCACTTCAGTTCAATACACTGTACATGCTGGGAACAGACGCCATTGCTATTTGCCCTGTGTATGACAATGGGAGCACAATAGTGACTCTTTTTACCAGAAAACAACTCTTGCTTGTAGGACCAGAAACTCCATGGGATTCAACTCCATTTAGGACTAGGAAACAAACGCTAGCTCGTCTTACTAGAAACACACTCTGCTTTTGAGAAAAGAGCACTCTTCTACTCTACTGTGTTTCCTATGGGGTCTGAAAAGTGAGCTTGCTCAGAACAAAAGAACTGTGCTTCCTACACACACGGCCATATCTAGTTCAACTCTGCTTAGGAAACTGACAAGAACAGTAGCTCCTCTTCTGTCCAATACACTGTACTTGCTCGGAACAGACGCGAGTGCTATTTGCACTGTATATGGCAATTGCAGAGCAATAGTGACTCTTCATAACAGAAAACAACTCTTGATCCTAGGACCAAAAACTGCATGTGACTCAACTCCATTTAGAAAAGGGAAACAAACGCTAGCTCGCCTTACAAGAAACACACTCTGCTTTTGAGAAAAGAGCACTCTTCTACTCTACTGTGTTTCCTATGGTGCCCGAACAGTGAGCATTCTCAGAACAAAAGAACTGTGCTTCCTACACACAGGGGCCATATCTAGTTCAATTCTGCTTAGGATACTGACAAGAACAGTAGATCTTCTTCAGTCCAATACACTGTACATGCTGGGAACAGACGCCAGTGCTATTTGCCATGTCTATGACAATGGGATCGCAATAGTGACTCTTCTTACCAGAAAACAACCCTTGCTCTTAAGAACAGATACTGCATGTGATTCAACTCCATCTAGGACTGGGAAACAAACGCTAGCTCGCCTTACAAGAAACACACTCTGCTTTTGAGAAAAGAGCACTCTTCTACTCTACTATGTTTCCTATGGGGTCCGAACAGTGAGCTTGCTCAGAACAAAAGAACTGTGCTTCCTACACACACGGGCCATAACTATTTCAACTCTGCTTAGGAAACTGACAAGAACAGTAGCTCCTCTTCAGTTCAATACACTGTACTTGCTGGGAAGAGACGCGAGTGCTATTGGCACTGTCTATGGCAATGGGAGCTCAAAAGTGACTCTTCTTAACAAAAAAAAACTCTTGCTCGTAGGACCAGAAACTGCATGGGATTCAACTCCATTTCTGACTGGGAAATAACCACTAGCTCGCCTTTCAAGAAACAAACTCTGCTTTTGAGAAAAGAGCACTCTTCTACTCTACAGTTTTTCCTATGGTGTCTGAACAGTGAGCTTGCTCAGAACAAAAACTGTGCTTCTTACACACAGGGGCCATATCTAGTTCAACTCTGCTTAGGAAACTGACAAGAACAGTAGCTCCTCTTCAGTCCAATACACTGTACTTGTTGGGAACAGACGCGAGTGCTATTTGCACTGTATATGGCAATTGCAGAGCAATAGTGACTCTTCTTAACAGAAAACAACTCTTGCTCATAGGACCAAAAACTGCATGTGACTCAACTCCATTTAGAAAAGGGAAACAAAGGTTAGCTCTCCTTACATGAAACACACTCTGCTTTTGAGAAAACAGCACTCTTCTACTCTACTGTGTTTCCTTTAGGGCCAGAACAGTGAGCTTGCTCAGAACAAAAGAACTGTGCTTCCTAAACACACGGGCCATATCTAGTCAAATCTGCTTAGGAAACTGACAAAAACAGTATCTCCTCTTCAGTCTAATACACTGTACTTGCTGGAACATACGCGAGTGCTATTTGCACTGAGTATGGCAATGGGAGCGCAATAGTGACTCTTCTTACCAGAAAACCACTCTTGCTCGTAGGACAAGAAACTGTTGTGATTCAACTCCATTTAGGACTGGGAAACAAACGCTAGCTCGCCTTACAAGAAACACACTCTGCTTTTGAGAATAGAGCACTCTTCTACTCTACTGTGTTTCCTATAGGGCCAGAACAGTGAGCTTGCTCAGAACAAAAGAACTGTGCTTCCTACACACACGGGCCATATCTAGTTCAACTCTGCTTAGGAAACTGACAAGAACAATAGCTCCTCTTCATTCCTATACACTGTACTTGCTGGGAACAGACGCGAGTGCTATTTGCACTGTGTATGACAAAGGGAGCGCAATAGTGACTCTTCTTACCAGAAAACAACTCTTGCTCATAGGACCAGAAACTGTTGTGATTCAACCCCATTTAGGACTGGGAAACAAATGCTGTCTCGCCTTACAAGAAACAACTCTGCTTTTGCAAAAGAACACTCTTCCACTCTACTGTGTTTCCTAAAGGGCCAGAACAGTGAGCTCGCTCAGAACAAAAAAACTGTGCTTCCTGTACTCAGGGGCCATATCTAGTTCAATTCTGCTTAGGAAACTGACAAGAACAGTAGATCCTCTTCAGTCCAATGCACTGTATATGCTGGGAACAGACGCCAGTGCTATTTTCACTGTGTATGACAATGGGATCGCAATAGTGACTCTTCTTACCAGAAAACAACTCTTGCTCTTAAGTCCAGATACTGCATGTGATTCAACTCCATTTAGGACTGGGAAACAAACGCTAGCTCGCCTTACAAGAAACACACTCTGCTTTTGAGAAAAGAGCACTCTTCTACTCTACTGTGTTTCCTATGGGGTCCGAACAGTGACCTTGCTCAGAACAAAAGAACTGTGCTTGCTACACACACGGGCCATATCTAGTTCAACTCTGCTTAGGAAACTGACAAGAACAGTAGCTCCTCTTCAGTCCAATACACTGTACTTGCTGGGAACAGACGTGAGGGCTATTTTCACTGTGTATGGCAAAGGGAGCGCAATAGTGACTCTTCTTACCAGAAAACAACTCTTGCTCGTAGGACCAGAAACTGTTGTGATTCAACCCCATTTAGGACTGGGAAACAAACGCTAGCTCGCCTTACAAGAAACTCACTTTGCTTTTGCAAAAGAACACTCTTCCACTCCACTGTGTTTCCTATAAGGCCAGAACAGTGAGCTTGCTCAGAACAAAAGAACTGTGCTTCCTATACACAGGGGCCATATCTAGTTCAATTCTGCTTAGGAAACTGACAAGAACAGTAGATCCTCTTCAGTCCAATGCACTGTACATGGTGGGAAGAGACGCCAGTGCTATTTTCACTGTGTATTAGAATGGGAGCTCAGTAGTGACCCTTCTTACCAGAAAAAAACTCTTGCTCGTAGGACTGAAACTGCATGTGATTCAACTCCATTTAGGACTGGGAAACAAACGCTAGCTCGCCTTACAAGAAACACACTCTGCTTTTGAGAAAAGAGCATCTTCTACTCTACTGTGTTTCCTATGGGTTCCAAACAGTGAGCTTCCTCAGAACAAAAGAACTGTGCTTCCTACACACACGGGCCATATCTAGATTAACTCTGCTTAGGAAACTGACAAGAACAGTAGCCTCTCTTCAGAACAATACACTGTACTTGCTGAGAACAGACGCGAGTGCTGTTTGCCCTGTGTATGGCAAAGGGAGTGCAATAGTGACTTTCCTTACCAGAAAACAACTCTTGCTCCTAGGACCAAAAACCGCATGTGATTCAAGTCCATTTAGGACTGGAAAACAAACGCTAGTTCGCCTTACAAGAAACAAACTCTGCTTTTGAGAAAAGAGCAGTTTTCTACTGTACTGTGTTTTCTATAGTGCCAGAACAGTGAGCTTGCTCAGAACAAAAGTACTGTGCTTCCTACACACACGGCCATATCTCTTTCAATTCTACTTAGGAAACTGAGAAGAAAAGTAGCTCCTCTTCAGTGCAATACATTGTACATGCTGGGAAAAGACGCCAGTGCTATTTGCCCTGTGTATGACAATGGGAGCACAATAGTGACTCTTCTTACCAGAAAACAACTCTTGCTCGTAGGACCAGAAACTGCATGTGATTCAACTCCACTTCTGACTGGGAAACAAACACTAGCTCCCCTTACAAGAAACACACTCAGCTTTTGAGAAAAGAGCACTCTTCTATTCTACTGTGTTTCCTATGGGGTCCGAACAGTGAGCTTACTGAGAACAAAGAACTGTGCTTCCTACACACAAGGGCCGTATATAGTTCAACTCTGCTTAGGAAACTGACAAGATCAGTAGCTCCTCTTCAGTCCAATACACTGTACTTGCTGGGAACAGACGTGAGTGCTATTTGCACTGTGCGTGGCAATGGGAGCACAATAGTGACTTTCCCTACCAGAACACAACTCTTGCTCCTAGTACCAGAAACTGCATGTGATTCAACTACATTTAGGACTGGGAAACGAATGCTAGCTTGCCTTACAGGAAACACACTCTGCTTTTGAGAAAAGAGTACTCTTCTAGTCTACTGTGTTTTCTATGGGGTCCGAACAATGAGCTTGCTAAGAGCAAAAGAACTGTGCTTCCTACACACATAGGCATATCTAGTTCAACTCTGCTTAGGAAAATGACAAGAACAGTAGCTCCGCTTCAGTCCAATACACTGTACTTGCTGAGAACATACGCGAGAGCTATTTGCACTGTGTATGGCAATGGGAGAGTAATAGAGACTCTTCTTACCAGGAAACAACTCTTGCTCTTAGTACTGAAACTGCATGTGATTCAACTCCATTTAGGACTGGGAAACAAACGCTAGCTCACCTTAGAAGAAACACACTCTGCTTTTGAGAAAAGAGCACTCTTCTACTCTACTGTTTTTCCTATGGGACCAGAACAGTGAGCTTGCTCAAAACTAAAGAACTGTGCTTCCTACACACACGGGCCATATCTAGTTCAACTCTGCTTAGGAAACTGACAAGAACAGTAGCTCCCCTTCAGTCCAATACACTGTACTTGCTGGGAACAGATGCGAGTGCTATTTGCACTGTGTATGGCAATGGGAGCGCAATAGTGATTCCTTACCAGAAAACAACTCTTGCTCCTAGGACCAGAAACTGCATGGGATTCAACTCCATTTCTGACTGGGAAACAAACACTAGCTCTCCTTACAAGAAACACACTCTGCTTTTGAGAAAAGAGCACTCTTCTACTCTACTGTGTTTACTATGGAGTCTGAACAGTGAGCTTGCTCAGAAAAAAAGAACTGTGCTTCCTACACACACGGGCCATACCTAATTCAACTCTGCTTAGGAAACTGACAAGAAAAGAGCTCCTCTTCAGTCCAATACACTGTACTTGCTGTGAATAGACGCGAGTGCTATTTGCACTGTGTATGGCAAAGGGAACGCAATAGAGACTTTCCTTACCAGAAAAAAAACTCATGCTCGTAGGACCAAAAACTGCATGTGTCTCAACTCCTTTTAGGACTGGGAAACAAATGCTAGCTCGCCTTACAAGAAACACACTCTGCTTTTGAGAAAAGAGCACTCTTCTACTGTACTGTGTTTCCTAAGTTTTCCGAACAGTGACTTGTTCAGAACAAAAGAACTGTGCTTCCTACACACACGGGCCATATCTAGTTCAACTCTGCTTAGGAAACTGACAAGATCAGTAGCTCCTCTTCAGTCCAATACACTGTACTTTCTGGCAACAGACGCATGTGCTATTTGCACTGTGTATGTTAATGGGAACTCAATAGTGACTTTCCTTACCAGAACACAACTCTTGCTCGTAGGACCGAAAACTGCTTGTAATTCAACTCCATTTAGAACTGGGAAATAAACGCTAGCTTGCCTTACAAGAAACAGACTCTGCTTTTGAGAAAAGAGCACTCTTCTACTCTACTGTGTTTCCTATATGGCCAGAACAGTGAGCTTGCTCAGAACAAAATAACTGTGCTTCCTACAAACACGGCCATATCTAGATCAATTCTCTTAGGAAACTGACAAGAACAGTAGATCCTCTTCAGTCCAATAAACAGTACAAGCTGGAAACAGACGCCAGTGATATTTGCACTGTGTATGACAATGAAAGCAGAATAGTGTCTCTTCTTACCAGAAAACAACTCTTGCTTGTAGGAACAGAAACTGCATGGGTTTCAACTCCATTTAAGACTGGAAAACAAACGCTAGCTCGCCTTAGAAGAAACACATTCTGCTTTTGAGAAAAGAGCACTCTTCTACTCTACTGTTTTTCCTATGGGACCATAACAGTGAGCTTGCTCAAAACAAAAGAACTGTGCTTCCTACACACACTGGCCGTATCTAGTTCAACTCTGCTTAGGAAACTGACAAGAACAGTAGCTCCTCTTCAGTCCAATACACTGTACTTGCTGGGAACAGACGCGAGTGCTATTTGCACTGTGTATGGCAATGGGAGCGCAATAGTGATTCCTTACCAGAAAACAACTCTTGCTCCTAGGACCAGAAACTGCATGTGATTCAACTCCATTTCTGACTGGGAAACAAACACTAGATCGGCTTACAATAAACAGACTCTGCTTTTGAGAAAAGAGCACTCTTCTACTCTACACTGTTTCCTATGGAATCTGAACAGTGAGCCTGCTCAGAACAAAAGAACTGTGCTTCCTACACACACAGCCATATCTAGTTCAATTCTGCTTAGGAAACTGACAAGAACAGTAGATCCTCCTCAGAACAATACACTGTACATGCTGGGAACAGACGCCAGTGCTATTTGCCCTGTGTATGTCAATGGGAGCGCAATAGTGACTCTTTTGCCAGAAAACAACTCTTGCTTGTAGGACCAGAAACTGCATGTGATTCAACTACATTTAGGACTGGGAAACGAACGCTAGCTTGCCTTACAGGAAACACACTCTGCTTTTGAGAAAAGAGTACTCTTCTAGTCTACTGTGTTTCCTATGGGGTCCGAACAGTGAGCTAGCTCAGAACAAAAGAACTGTGCTTCCTACACACACGGGCCATATCTAGTACAACTCTGCTTAGGAAACTTACAAGAACAGTAGCTCCTCTTCAGTCCAATACACTGTACATGCTGGGAACAGACGCCAGTGCTATTTGCCCTGTGTATGACATTGGGAGCGCAATAGTGACTTTTTGCCAGAAAACAACTCTTGCTCGTAGGACCAGAAACTGCATGTGATCAACTCCATTTAGGACTGGGAAAGGAATGCTAGCTCGCCTTACAGGAAACACACTCTGATTTTGAGTAAAGAGTACTCTTCTATTCTACTGTGTTTTCTATGGGGTCCGAACAGTGAGCTTGCTCAGAGCAAAAGAACTGTGCTTCCTACACACACGGGCATATCTTGTTCAACTCTGCTTAGGAAACTGACAAGAACAGTAGCTCCGCTTCAGTCCAATACACTGTACTTGCTGGGAACAGATGCGAGTGCTATTTGCACTGTGTATGTCAATGGGAGCGCAATAGTGACTCTTCTTACGAGGAAACATCTCTTGCTCATAGGACCAGAAACTGCATGTGATTAAACTCCATTTAGGACTGGGAAACAAACGCTAGCTCGCCTTACAAGAAAGAAACTCTGCTTTTGAGAAAAGAGCACTCTTCTACTCTACTGTGTTTCCTATAGGGTCCAAACAGTGAGCTTGCTCAGAACAAAAGAACTGTGCTTCCTACACACACGGGCCATATCTAGTTCAACTCTGCTTAGGAAACTCACGAGAACAGTAGCTCATCTTCAAAACAATACACTGTTCTTGCTGGGAACAGACGCGAGTGCTATTTGCACTGTGTATTGCAATGGGAGCGCAATAGTGACTCTTCTTACCAGAAAACAACTCTTGCTCATAGGAACAGAAACCACATGGGATTCAACTCCATTTCTGACTGGGCAACATAACCTAGCTCGCCTTACAAGAAACACACTCTGCTTTTGCGAAAAGAGCACTCTTCTACTCTACTGTGTTTCCTATAGGGCAGAACAGAGAGCTTGCTCAGAACAAAAGAACGGTGCTTCCTAGACACACGGGCCATGTCTAGTTCAATTCTGCTTAGGAAACTGACAAGAACAGTAGGTCCTCTTCAGTACAATACACTGTACATGCTGCTAACAGACGCTAGTGCTATTTGCCCTGTGTATGACAATGGGAGCGCAATAGTGACTCTTCTTATCAGAAAACAACTCTTGCTTGTAGGACCAGAAACTGCATGTGAATCAACTCCATTTAGGACTGGGAAACAAACACTAGCTCGCCTTACAAGAAACACACTCTGCTTTTGAGAAAAGAGCACTCTTCTACTCTACTTTTTTTCCTATGGGGCCCGAACAGTGAGCTTGCTCAGAACAAAAGAACTGTGCTTCCTACAGACACAGGCCATAACTAGTTCAACTCTGCGTACGAAACTGACAAGATCAATAGATCCTGTTCAGTCCAATACACTGTACTAGCTGGGAACAGACGCGAGTGCTATTTGCACTGTCTATGGCAATGGGAGCGCAATGGTGACTTTCCTTACCAGAAAACAACTCTTGCTCATAGGACCAGAAACTGCATGTGATTCAACTCCATTTAGGACTGGGAAACAAACGCTAGCTCGCCTTAGAGAAACACACTCTGCTTCGGAGAAAAGAGCACACTTCTACTCTACTGTGTTTCCTATGGAGTCCGAACAGTGAGCTTGCTTTGAACAAAAGAACTGTGCTTCCTACACACACGGGCCATTTCTAGTTCAACTCTAATTAGGAAACTGACAAGAACAGTAGCTCTTCTTCAGTCCAATACACTGTACAAGCTGGGAACAGAAGCGAGTGCTATTTGCACTGTGTATGGCAAAGGGAGAGCAATAGTGACTTTCCTTACCAGAAAACAACTCTTGCTCGTAGGACCAAAAACTGCATGTGATTCAACTCCTTTTAGGACTGGGAAACAAACGCTAGCTTGCCTTACAAGAAACACACTCTGCTTTTGAGAAAAGAGCACTCTTCTACTCTACTTTTTTTCCTATGGGGTCTGAACAGTGAGCTTGCTCAGAACAAAAGAACTGTGCTTCCTACA
The DNA here is from genome assembly GCF_949786415.1 of Peromyscus eremicus. Lineage (NCBI taxonomy): Eukaryota > Metazoa > Chordata > Mammalia > Rodentia > Cricetidae > Peromyscus > Peromyscus eremicus. Next base: position 92,155 of record NW_026735406.1, read on the forward strand.
TACACGGGCCATATCTAGTTCAACTCTGCTTAGGAAACTGACAAGATCAGTAGCTCCTCTTCAGTCCAATACACTGTACTTGCTGGGAACAGACGTGAGTGCTATTTGCAATGTGTATGGCAATGGGAGCGCAATAGTGACTTTCCTTACCAGAACACAACTCTTGCTCGTAGGACCGAAAACTGCTTGTGATTCAACTCCATTTAGAATTGGGAAATAAACGCTAGCTCGCCTTACAAGAAACAGACTCTGCTTTTGAGAAAAGAGCACTCTTCTACTCTACTGTGTTTCCTATATGGCCAGAAGAGTGAGCTTGCTCAGAACAAAAGAACTGTGCTTCCTACACACACGGCCATATCTAAATAAATTCTGCTTAGGAAACTGACAAGAACAGTAGCTCCTCTTCAGTCCAATACACTGTACATGCTGGGAACCGACACCAGCGCTATTTGCCCTTTGTATGACAATGGGAGCGCAATAGTGACTCTTCTTACCAGAAAACAACTCTTGCTCGTAGGACCAGAAACTGCATGGGATTCAACTCCACTTCTGACTGGGAAACAAACACTAGCTCCCCTTACAAGAAACACACTCTGCTTTTGAGAAAAGAGCACTCTTCTATTCTACTGTGTTTCCTATGGGATCCGAACAGTGAGCTTGCTGAGAACAAAAGAACTGTGCTTCTTACACACAAGGGCCATATCTAGTTCAACTCTGCTTAGGAAACTGACAAGATCAGTAGCTCCTCTTCAGTCCAATACACTGTACTTGCTGGGAACAGAGGCCAGGGCTATTTGCACTGTGTATGGCAAAGGGAGCGCAATAGTGACTTTCCTTACCAGAAAACAACACTTGCTCGTAGGACCAGAAACTGCATGTGATTCATCTCCATTTAGGACTGAGAAACAAATGCTAATTCGCCACAAGAAACACACTCTGCTTTTCAGAATAGAGCACTCTTCTACTATACTGAGTTTCCTATGGGGTCCTAACAGTGAGCTTGCTCAGAACAAAAGAACTGTGCTTCCTACACACACAGGCCATATCTAGTTCAACTCTGCTTAGGAAACTGACAAGAACAGTAGCTCCTCTTCAGTCCAATACACTGTACTTGCTGGGAACAGACGCGAGTGCTATTTTCACAGTATATGGCATTGGGAGTGCAACAGTGACTTTCCTTACCAGCAAACAACTCTTGCTCGTAGGACAAAAAACTGCATGTGATTCATTCCATTTAGGACTGGGAAACAAACCCAAGCTCGCCTTACAAGAAAAACACTCTGCTTTTTGAAAAGAGCACTCTTCTACTCTACTGTGTTTCCTATAGTGCCAGAAGAGTGAGCTTGCTCAGAACAAAAAAACTGTGCTTCCTACACACACGGCCATATCTCGTTCAATTCTACTTAGGAAACTGAGAAGAAAAGTAGATCCTCTTCAGTCCAATACACTGTACTTGCTGGGAAGAGACACCAGTGCTATTTGCCCTGTGTATGACAATGGGAGCACAATAGTGACTCTTCTTACCAGAAAACAACTCTTGCTCGTAGGACCAGAAACTGCATGTGATTCATCTCCATTTAGGACTGGGAAACAAACGCTAGCTCGCCTTACAAGAAACAAACTCTGCTTTTGAGAAAAGAGCACTCTTCTACTCTACTGTGTTTTCTGTAGGGCCAGAACAGTGAGCTTGCTCAGAACAAAAGAACTGTGCTTCCTACACACACAGCCATATCTAGTTCAATTCTGCTTAGGAAACTGACAAGAACAGTAGGTCCTCCTCAGAACAATACACTGTACATGCTGGGAACAGACGCCAGTGCTATTTGCCCTGTGTATGACAATGGGAGCACAATAGTGACTCTTTTGCCAGAAAACAACTCTTGCTTGTAGGACCAGAAACTGCATGTGATTCAACTACATTTAGGACTGGGAAACGAACGCTAGCTTGCCTTACAGGAAACACACTCTGCTTTTGAGAAAAGAGTACTCTTCTAGTCTACTGTGTTTTCTATGGGGTCCGAACAGTGAGCTTGCTAAGAGCAAAAGAACTGTGCTTTCTACACACACAGGCATATCTATTTCAACTCTGCTTAGGAAAATGACAAGAACAGTAGCTCCGCTTCAGTCCAATACACTGTACTTGCTGAGAACATACGCGAGAGCTATTTGCACTGTGTATGGCAATGGGAGAGTAATGGAGACTCTTCTTACCAGGAAACAACTCTTGCTCGTAGGACTGAAACTGCATGTGATTCAACTCCATTTAGGACTGGGAAACAAACGCTAGCTCGCCTTACAAGAAACACACTCCGCTTTTGAGAAAAGAGCACTCTTCTACTCTACTGTGTTTCCTATGGGGTCCAAACAGTGAGCTTGCTCAGAACAAAAGAACTGTGCTTCCTACAGACAAGGCCATGACTAGTTCTACTCTGCGTAGGAAACTGACAAGATCAATAGCTCCTCTTCAGTCCAATACACTGTACTTGCTGGGAACAGAAGCGAGTGCTATTTGTACCGTGTATGGCAATGGGAGCGCAATGGTGACTTTCCTTACCAGAAAACAACTCTTGCTCGTAGGACCAGAAACTGCATGAGATTCAACTCCATTTAGGACTGGGAAACAAACGCTAGCTCGCCTTAGAGAAACACACTCTGCTTCGGAGAAAAGAGCACTCTTCTACTCCACTGTGATTCCTATGGAGTCCGAACAGTGAGCTTGCTTTGAACAAAAGAACTGTGCTTCCTACACACACGGCCATTTCTAGTTCAACTCTACTTAGGAAACTGACAAGAACAGTAGCTCTTCTTCAGTCCAATACACTGTACTAGCTGGGAACAGAAGCGAGTGCTATTTGCTCTGTGTATGGCAAAGGGAGCGCAATAGTGACTCTTCTTACCAGAAAACAACTCTTGCTCGTAGGACCAGAAACTGCATGGGATTCAACTCCACTTCCTACTGGGAAACAAACACTAGCTCCTTTTACAAGAAACACACTCTGCATTTGAGAAAAGAGCACTCTTCTATTCTACTGTGTTTCCTATGGGATCCGAACAGTGAGCTTGCTGAGAACAAAAGAACTGTGCTTCTTACACACAAGGGCCATATCTAGTTCAACTCTGCTTAGGAAACTGACAAGATCAGTAGCTCCTCTTCAGTCCAATACACTGTACTTGCTGGAAACAGACGCGAGTGCTATTTGCACTGTGTGTGGCAATGGGAGCACAATAGTGACTTTCCTTACCAGAACACAACTCTTGCTCATAGGACCAGAAACTGCATGTGACTCAACTCAATTTACGACTGGGAAACAAACACTAGCTTGCCTTACAAGAAACACACTCTGCTTTTGAGAAAAGAGCACTCTTCTACTCTATTGTTTTTCCTATAGGGCCAGAACAGAGAGCTTGCTCAGAACAAAAGAACTGTGCTTGCTATACACACGGGCCATGTCTAGTTCAATTCTGCTTAGGAAACTGACAAGAACAGTAGGTCCTCTTCAGTACAATACACTGTACATGCTGCTAACAGACGCTAGTGCTATTTGCCCTGTGTATGACAATGGGAGCGCAATAGTGACTTTTCTTATCACAAAACAACTCTTGCTTGTAGGACCAGAAACTGCATGTGAATCAACTCCATTTAGGACTGGGAAACAAACACTAGCTCGCCTTACAAGAAACACACTCTGCTTTTGAGAAAAGAGCACTCTTCTACTCTACTGTGTTTCCTATAGAGCCAGAAGAGTGACCTTTCTCAGAACAAAAAAACTGTGCTTCCTAAACACACGGCCATATCTAGTTCAATTCTGCTTAGGAAACTGACAAGTACAGTAGATACTCTTCAGTCCAATACACTGTACTTGCTGGGAAGAGACACCAGTGCTATTTGCCCTGTGTATGACAATGGGAGCACAATAGTGACTCTTCTTACCAGAAAACAACTCTTGCTCGTAGGACCAGAAACTGCATGTGATTCAACTACATTTAGGACTGGGAAACGAACGCTAGCTTGCCTTACAGGAAACACACTCTGCTTTTGAGAAAAGAGTACTCTTCTAGTCTACTGTGTTTTCTATGGGGTCCGAACAGTGAGCTTGCTAAGAGCAAAAGAACTGTGCTTTCTACACACACAGGCATATCTATTTCAACTCTGCTTAGGAAAATGACAAGAACAGTAGCTCCGCTTCAGTCCAATACACTGTACTTGCTGAGAACATACGCGAGAGCTATTTGCACTGTGTATGGCAATGGGAGAGTAATGGAGACTCTTCTTACCAGGAAACAACTCTTGCTCGTAGGACTGAAACTGCATGTGATTCAACTCCATTTAGGACTGGGAAACAAACGCTAGCTCGCCTTACAAGAAACACACTCTGCTTTTGAGAAAAGAGCACTCTTCTACTCTACTGTGTTTCCTATGGGGTCCAAACAGTGAGCTTGCTCAGAACAAAAGAACTGTGCTTCCTACAGACAAGGCCATGACTAGTTCTACTCTGCGTAGGAAACTGACAAGATCAATAGCTCCTCTTCAGTCCAATACACTGTACTTGCTGGGAACAGAAGCGAGTGCTATTTGTACCGTGTATGGCAATGGGAGCGCAATGGTGACTTTCCTTACCAGAAAACAACTCTTGCTCGTAGGACCAGAAACTGCATGAGATTCAACTCCATTTAGGACTGGGAAACAAACGCTAGCTCGCCTTAGAGAAACACACTCTGCTTCGGAGAAAAGAGCACTCTTCTACTCCACTGTGATTCCTATGGAGTCCGAACAGTGAGCTTGCTTTGAACAAAAGAACTGTGCTTCCTACACACACGGCCATTTCTAGTTCAACTCTACTTAGGAAACTGACAAGAACAGTAGCTCTTCTTCAGTCCAATACACTGTACTAGCTGGGAACAGAAGCGAGTGCTATTTGCTCTGTGTATGGCAAAGGGAGCGCAATAGTGACTCTTCTTACCAGAAAACAACTCTTGCTCGTAGGACCAGAAACTGCATGGGATTCAACTCCACTTCCTACTGGGAAACAAACACTAGCTCCTTTTACAAGAAACACACTCTGCATTTGAGAAAAGAGCACTCTTCTATTCTACTGTGTTTCCTATGGGATCCGAACAGTGAGCTTGCTGAGAACAAAAGAACTGTGCTTCTTACACACAAGGGCCATATCTAGTTCAACTCTGCTTAGGAAACTGACAAGATCAGTAGCTCCTCTTCAGTCCAATACACTGTACTTGCTGGAAACAGACGCGAGTGCTATTTGCACTGTGTGTGGCAATGGGAGCACAATAGTGACTTTCCTTACCAGAACACAACTCTTGCTCATAGGACCAGAAACTGCATGTGACTCAACTCAATTTACGACTGGGAAACAAACACTAGCTTGCCTTACAAGAAACACACTCTGCTTTTGAGAAAAGAGCACTCTTCTACTCTATTGTTTTTCCTATAGGGCCAGAACAGAGAGCTTGCTCAGAACAAAAGAACTGTGCTTGCTATACACACGGGCCATGTCTAGTTCAATTCTGCTTAGGAAACTGACAAGAACAGTAGGTCCTCTTCAGTACAATACACTGTACATGCTGCTAACAGACGCTAGTGCTATTTGCCCTGTGTATGACAATGGGAGCGCAATAGTGACTTTTCTTATCACAAAACAACTCTTGCTTGTAGGACCAGAAACTGCATGTGAATCAACTCCATTTAGGACTGGGAAACAAACACTAGCTCGCCTTACAAGAAACACACTCTGCTTTTGAGAAAAGAGCACTCTTCTACTCTACTGTGTTTCCTATAGAGCCAGAAGAGTGACCTTTCTCAGAACAAAAAAACTGTGCTTCCTAAACACACGGCCATATCTAGTTCAATTCTGCTTAGGAAACTGACAAGTACAGTAGATCCTCTTCAGTCCAATACACTGTACTTGCTGGGAAGAGACACCAGTGCTATTTGCCCTGTGTATGACAATGGGAGCACAATAGTGACTCTTCTTACCAGAAAACAACTCTTGCTCGTAGGACCAGAAACTGCATGTGATTCAACTCCATTTAGGACTGGGAAACAAACCCTAGCTCGCCTTACAAGAAACACACTCTGCTTTTGAGAAAAGAGCACTCTTCTACTCTACTGTGTTTCCTATAGTGCCAGAACAGTGAGCTTTCTCAGAACAAAAGAACTGTGCTTCCTACACACACGGGCCATATCTAGTTCAATTCTGCTTAGGAAACTGACAAGAACAGTAGGTCCTCCTCAGAACGATACACTGTACATGCTGGGAACAGACGCCAGTGCTATTTGCCCTGTGTATGACAATGGGAGTGCAATAGTGACTCTTTTGCCAGAAAACAACTCTTGCTTGTAGGACCAGAAACTGCATGTGATTCAACTACATTTAGGACTGGGAAACGAACGCTAGATTGCCTTACAGGAAACACACTCTGCTTTTGAGAAAAGAGTACTCTTCTAGTCTACTGTGTTTTCTATGGGGTCCGAACAGTGAGCTTGCTAAGAGCAAAAGAACTGTGCTTTCTACACACACAGGCATATCTATTTCAACTCTGCTTAAGAAAATGACAAGAACAGTAGCTCCGCTTCAGTCCAATACACTGTACTTGCTGAGAACATACGCGAGAGCTATTTGCACTGTGTATGGCAATGGGAGAGTAATGGAGACTCTTCTTACCAGGAAACAACTCTTGCTCGTAGGACTGAAACTGCATGTGATTCAACTCCACTTAGGACTGGGAAACAAACGCTAGCTCGCCTTACAAGAAACACACTCTGCTTTTGAGAAAAGAGCACTCTTCTACTCTACTGTGTTTCCTATGGGGTCCGAACAGTGAGCTTGCTCAGAACAAAAGAACTGTGCTTCCTACAGACACAGACCATAACTAGTTCTACTCTGCGTAGGAAACTGACAAGATCAATAGCTCCTCTTCAGTCCAATACACTGTACTTGCTGGGAACAGAAGCGAGTGCTATTTGCACCGTGTATGGCAATGGGAGCGCAATGGTGAATTTCCTTACCAGAAAACAACTCTTGCTCGTAGGACCAGAAACTGCATGTGATTCAACTCCATTTAGGACTGGGAAACAAACGCTAGCTCGCCTTAGAAAAACACACTCTGTTTCGGAGAAAAGAGCACTCTTCTACTCCACTGTGTTTCCTATGGAGTCCGAACAGTGAGCTTGCTTTGAACAAAAGAACTGTGCTTCCTACACACACGGGCCATTTCTAGTTCAACTCTACTTAGGAAACTGACAAGAACAGTAGCTCTTCTTCAGTCCAATACACTGTACTAGCTGGAAACAGAAGCGAGTGCTATTTGCACTGTGTATGGCAAAGGGAGCGCAATAGTGACTCTTCTTACCAGAAAACAACTCTTGCTCGTAGGACCAGAAACTGCATGGGATTCAACTCCACTTCCTACTGGGAAACAAACACTAGCTCCCCTTACAAGAAACACACTCTGCTTTTGAGAAAAGAGCACTCTTCTATTCTACTGTGTTTCCTATGGGATCCGAACAGTGAGCTTGCTGAGAACAAAAGAACTGTGCTTCTTACACACAAGGGCCATATCTAGTTCAACTCTGCTTAGGAAACTGACAAGATCAGTAGCTCCTCTTCAGTCCAATACACTGTACTTGCTGGAAACAGACGCGAGTGCTAATTGCACTGTGTGTGGCAATGGGAGCGCAATAGTGTCTCTTCTTACCAGAAAACAACTCTTGCTCGTAGGACAAGAAACTGCATGTGATTCAACTCCATTTAGGACTGGGAAACTAACGCTAGCTCGCCTTACAAGAAACACACTCTGCTTTTGAGAAAAGAGCACTCTTCTACTCTACTGTGTTTCCTATGGGGTCCGAAGAGTGAGCTTGCTCAGAACAAAAGAACTGTGCTTCCTACACACACGGCCATATCTAGATCAATTCTGCTTAGGAAACTGACAAGAACAGTAGCTCCTCTTCAGTCCAATACACTGTACATGCTGGGAACCAGCGCCAGTGCTATTTGCCCTGTGTATGACAATGGTAGTGCAATAGTGACTCTTCTTACCAGAAAACAACTCTTTCTCGTAGGACAAGAAACTGCATGTGATTCAACTCCATTTAGGACTGGGAAACAAACGCTAGCTCCCCTTACAAAAAACACACTCTGCTTTTGAGAAAAGAGTACTCTTCTAGTCTACTGTGTTTTCTATGGGGTCCGTACAGTGAGCATGCTAAGAGCAAAAGAACTGTGCTTCCTACACACACAGGCATATCTAGTTCAACTCTGCTTAGGAAACTGACAAGAACAGTAGCTCCGCTTCAGTCCAATACACTGTACATGCTGAGAAAAGACGCGAGAGCTATTTGCACTGTTAATGGCAATGGTAAAGTAATAGAGACTCTTCTAACCAGGAAACAACTCTTGCTCATAGGACTGAAACTGCATGTGATTCAACTCCATTTAGGACTGGGAAACAAACGCTAGCTCGCCTTACAAGAAACACACTCTGCTTTTGAGAAAAGAGCACTCTTCTACTCTACTGTGTTTCCTATGGGGTGCAAACAGTGAGCTTCCTCAGAATAAAAGAACTGAGCTTCCTACACACAAGGGCCATATCTAGATTAACTCTGCTTAGGGAACTGACAAGAACAGTAGCTCCTCTTCAGAAAAATACACTGTACTTGCTGGGAACAGACGCGAGTGCTATTTGCGCAGTGTATGGCAAAGGGAGTGCAATAGTGACTTTCCTTACCAGAAAACAACTCTTGCTCGTAGGACAAAAACTGCATGTGTCAACTCCATTTAGAACTGGAAAATAAACGCTAGCTCGCCTTACAAGAAACACACTCTGCTTTTGAGAAAAGAGCATTCTTCTACTCTACTGTGTTTCCTATGGGGTCCGAACAGTGAGCTTGCTCAGAACAGAAGAACTGTGCTTTCTACACACACGGCCATATCTAGTTAAATTCTGCTTAAAAAACTGACAAGAACAGTAGCTCCTCTTCAGTCCAATACACTGTACTTGCTGGTTACAGACGCGTGTGCTATTTGCCCTGTGTATGACAATGGGAGCGCAATAGTGACTCTTCTTACCAGAAAACAACTCTTGCTCGTAGGACCAGAAACTGCATGTGATTCAACTCCATTTAGGACTGGGAAAAAAACCCTAGCTCGCCTTACAAGAAACACACTCTGCTTTTGAGAAAAGAGCAGTCTTCTACTCTACTGTGTTTCCTATAGTGCCAGAAGAGTGAGCTTGCTCAGAACAGAAGAACTGTGCTTCCTAAACATACGGCCATATCTAGTTCAATTCTGCTTAGGAAACTGACAAGTACAGTATATCCTCTTCAGTCCAATACACTGTAGTTGCTGGGAAGAGACACCAGTGCTATTTGCCCTGTGTATGACAATGGGAGCACAACAGTGACTCTTCTTATCAGAAAACAACTCTGGCTCGTAGGACCAGAAACTGCATGTGATTCAACTCCATTTAGGACTGGGAAACAAACGCTAGCTCGCCTTACAAGAAACAAACTCTGCTTTTGAGAAAAGAGCACTCTTCTACTCTACTGTGTTTTCTGTAGGGCCAGAACAGTGAGCTTTCTCAGAACAAAAGAACTGTGCTTCCTACACACACGGGCCATATCTAGTTCAATTCTGCTTAGGAAACTGACAAGAACAGTAGGTCCTCCTCAGAACAATACACTGTACATGCTGGGAACAGACGCCAGTGCTATTTGCCCTGTGTATGGCAAAGGGAGCGCAATAGTGACTCTTCTTACCAGAAAACAACTCTTGCTCGTAGGACCAGAAACTGCATGGGATTCAACTCCACTTCCTACTGGGAAACAAACACTAGCTCCCCTTACAAGAAACACACTCTGCTTTTGAGAAAAGAGCACTCTTCTATTCTACTGTGTTTCCTATGGGATCCGAACAGTGAGCTTGCTGAGAACAAAAGAACTGTGCTTCTTACACACAAGGGCCATATCTAGTTCAACTCTGCTTAGGAAACTGACAAGATCAGTAGCTCCTCTTCAGTCCAATACACTGTACTTGCTGGAAACAGACGCGAGTGCTAATTGCACTGTGTGTGGCAATGGGAGCGCAATAGTGTCTCTTCTTACCAGAAAACAACTCTTGCTCGTAGGACAAGAAACTGCATGTGATTCAACTCCATTTAGGACTGGGAAACTAACGCTAGCTCGCCTTACAAGAAACACACTCTGCTTTTGAGAAAAGAGCACTCTTCTACTCTACTGTGTTTCCTATGGGGTCCGAAGAGTGAGCTTGCTCAGAACAAAAGAACTGTGCTTCCTACACACACGGCCATATCTAGATCAATTCTGCTTAGGAAACTGACAAGAACACTAGCTCCTCTTCAGTCCAATACACTGTACATGCTGGGAACCAGCGCCAGTGCTATTTGCCCTGTGTATGACAATGGTAGTGCAATAGTGACTCTTCTTACCAGAAAACAACTCTTTCTCGTAGGACAAGAAACTGCATGTGATTCAACTCCATTTAGGACTGGGAAACAAACGCTAGCTCCCCTTACAAAAAACACACTCTGCTTTTGAGAAAAGAGTACTCTTCTAGTCTACTGTGTTTTCTATGGGGTCCGTACAGTGAGCTTGCTAAGAGCAAAAGAACTGTGCTTCCTACACACACAGGCATATCTAGTTCAACTCTGCTTAGGAAACTGACAAGAACAGTAGCTCCGCTTCAGTCCAATACACTGTACATGCTGAGAAAAGACGCGAGAGCTATTTGCACTGTTAATGGCAATGGTAAAGTAATAGAGACTCTTCTAACCAGGAAACAACTCTTGCTCATAGGACTGAAACTGCATGTGATTCAACTCCATTTAGGACTGGGAAACAAACGCTAGCTCGCCTTACAAGAAACACACTCTGCTTTTGAGAAAAGAGCACTCTTCTACTCTACTGTGTTTCCTATGGGGTGCAAACAGTGAGCTTCCTCAGAATAAAAGAACTGAGCTTCCTACACACAAGGGCCATATCTAGATTAACTCGGCTTAGGGAACTGACAAGAACAGTAGCTCCTCTTCAGAAAAATACACTGTACTTGCTGGGAACAGACGCGAGTGCTATTTGCGCAGTGTATGGCAAAGGGAGTGCAATAGTGACTTTCCTTACCAGAAAACAACTCTTGCTCGTAGGACAAAAAACTGCATGTGTCAACTCCATTTAGAACTGGAAAATAAACGCTAGCTCGCCTTACAAGAAACACACTCTGCTTTTGAGAAAAGAGCATTCTTCTACTCTACTGTGTTTCCTATGGGGTCCGAACAGTGAGCTTGCTCAGAACAGAAGAACTGTGCTTCCTACACACACGGCCATATCTAGTTAAATTCTGCTTAAAAAACTGACAAGAACAGTAGCTCCTCTTCAGTCCAATACACTGTACTTGCTGGTTACAGACGCGTGTGCTATTTGCCCTGTGTATGACAATGGGAGCGCAATAGTGACTCTTCTTACCAGAAAACAACTCTTGCTTGTAGGACCAGAAACTGCATGGGATTCAACTCCATTTAGGACTGGAAAACAAACACTAGCTCTCCTTACAAGAAACACACTCTGCTTTTGAGAAAAGAGCACTCTTCTACTCTACTGTGTTTCCTATGGAGTCTGAACAGTGAGCTTGCTCAGAACAAAAGAACTGTGCTTCCTACACACACGGGCCATATCTAATTCAACTCTGCTTAGGAAACTGACAAGAAAAAAGCTCCTCTTCAGTCCAATACACTGTACTTGCTGTGAATAGACGCGAGTGCTATTTGCACTTTGTATGGCAAAGGGAACGCAATAGAGACTTTCCTTACCAGAAAAAAACTCATGCTCGTAGGACCAAAAACTGCATGTGTCTCAACTCCTTTTAGGACTGGGAAAAAAATGCTAGCTCGCCTTACAAGAAACACACTCTGCTTTTGAGAAAAGAGCACTCTTCTACTACACTGTGTTTCCTAAGTTTTATGAACAGTGACTTGTTCAGAACAAAAGAACTGTGCTTCCTACACACACGGGCCATATCTAGTTCAACTCTGCTTAGGAAACTGACAAGATCAGTAGCTCCTCTTCAATCCAATACACTGTACTTTCTGGGAAGAGACGCGTGTGCTATTTGCACTGTCTATGGCAATGGAAGAGCAATAGTTACTTTCCTTACCAGAAAACAACTCTTGCTCGTAGGACCAGAAACTGCATGGGATTCAACTCCATTTCTGACTGGGAAACAAACACTAGCTCTCCTTACAAGAAACACACTCTGCTTTTGAGAAAAGTGCACTCTTCTACTCTACTGTGTTTCCTATGGGGTCCGAACAGTCAGCTTGCTCAGAACAAAAGAACTGTGCTTCCTACACACACGGGCCATATCTAATTCAAATCTGCTTAGGAAACTGACAAGAACAGTAGCTCCTCTTCAGTCCAATACACTGTACTTGCTGGGAACAGACGCGAGTGATATTTGCACTGTGTATGGTAATGGGAACTCAATAGTGACTTTCCTTACCAGAACACAACTCTTGCTCGTAGGACCGAAAACTGCATGTGCTTCAACTCCATTTAGAACTGGGAAATAAACGCTAGCTTGCCTTACAAGAAACAGACTCTGCTTTTGAGAAAAGAGCACTCTTCTACTCTACTGTGTTTCCTATATGGCCAGAACAGTGAGCTTGCTCAGAACAAAAGAACTGTGCTTCCTACCCACACGGCCATATCTAGATCAATTCTCTTAGGAAACTGACAAGAACAGTAGATCCTCTTAAGTCCAATACACAGTAAAAGCTGGAAACAGACGCCAGTGCTATTTGCACTGTGTATGACAATGGGAGCACAACAGTGTCTCTTCTTACCAGAAAACAACTCTTGCTTGTAGGACCAGAAACTGCATGGGATTCAACTCCATTTAAGACTGGGAAACAAACGCTAGCTCGCCTTAGAAGAAACACACTCCGCTTTTGAGAAAAGAGCACTCTTCTACTCTACTGTTTTTCCTATGGTACCAGAACAGTGAGCTTGCTCAAAACAAAAGAACTGTGCTTCCTACACACACTGGCCGTATCTACTTCAACTCTGCTTAGGAAACTGACAAGAACAGTAGCTGCTCTTCAGTCCAATACACTGTACTTGCTGGGAACAGACGCGAGTGCTATTTGAACTGTGTATGGCAATGGGAGCGCAATAGTGATTCCTTACCAGAAAACAACTCTTGCTTGTAGGACCAGAAACTGCATGTGATTCAACTCCATTTCTGACTGGGAAACAAACACTAGCTCGGCTTACAAGAAAAAGACTTTTCTTTTGAGAAAAGAGCACTCTTCTACTCTACACTGTTTCCTATGGAATCCGAACAGTGAGCTTGCTCAATAAAAGTACTGTGCTTCCTACATACACGGGCCATATCTACTTCAACTCTTCTTAGGAAACTGACAAGAACAGTAGCTTCTCTTCAGTCCAATACACTGTACTTGCTGGGAACAGACGCGAGTGCTATTTGCACTGTGTATTGCAAAGGGAGCGCAATAGTGACTTTCCTTACCAGAAAACAACTCTTTCTTGTAGGAACAAAAACTGCATGTGATTCAACTCCATTTAGGACTGGGAAACAAACGCTAGCTCGCCTTACAAGAAACACACTCTGCTTTTGAGAAAAGAGCAGTAATTTACTCTAATGTGTTTCCTATAGGGCCAGAACAGTAAGCTTGCTCAGAACAAAAGAACTGTGCTTCCTAAACACACGGCCATATCTAGTTCAACTCTGCTTAGGACACTGACAAGAACTGTAGCTCCTCTTCAGTCCAATACACCTTACTTGCTTGGAACAGACGCGAGTGCTATTTGCACAGTGTATGGGAATGGGAGCGCAATAGTGACTTTCCTTACCAGAAAACAACTCTTGCTCGTAGGACCAGAAATTGCATGTGATTCAACTCCATTTAGGACTGGGAAACAAACGCTAGCTCGCTTTACAAGAAACACACTCTGATTGTGAGAAAAGAGTACTCTTCTACTCCAATGTGTTTCCTATAGGGCCACAACAGTGAGCATGCTCAGAACAAAAGAACTGTGCTTCCTACACACACGGGCCATATCTAGCTCAACTCTGCTTAGGAAACTGACGAGAACAATAGATCCTCTTCAGTCCAATACACTGTACATGCTGGGAACAGACTCCAGTGCTATTTGCCCTGTGTATGACAATGGGAGCACAATAGTGACTCTTCTTACCAGAAAACAACTCTTGCTCGTAGGACCAGAAACTGCATGTGATTCAACTCCATTTAGGACTGGGAAACAAACGCTAGCTGGCCTTACAAGAAACACACTCTGCTTTTGAGAAAAGAGCACTCTTCTACTCTAATGTGTTTCCTATAGGCCAGAACAGTGAGCTTGCTCAGAAAAAAAGAACAGTGCTACCTACACACACGGGGTATATCTAGTTCAACTCTGCTTAGGAAACTGACAAGAACAGTAGATCCTCTTCAGTCCAATACACTGTACTTGCTGGGAAAAGAGACCAGTGCTATTTGCCCTGTGTATGACAATGGGAGCGCAAGAGTGACTCTTCTTACCAGAAAACAAATCTTGCTCATAGGACCAGAAACTGCATGGGATTCAACTCCATTTCTGACTGAAAAACAAACACTAGCTCTCCTTACAAGAAACACACTCTGCTTTTGAGTAAAGAGCACTGTTCTATTCTACTGTGTTTCCTATGGGGTCCGAACAGTGAGCTTGCTCAGAACAAAAGAACTGTGCTTCCTACACACACGGGCCATATCTAATTCAACTCTGCTTAGGAAACTGACAAGAACAGTAGCTCCTCTTCAGTCCAATACAGCGTACTGCTGGGAACAGACGCAAGTGCTATTTGCACTGAGTATGGTAATGGGAACTCAATAGTGACTTTCCTTACCAGAACACAACTCTTGCTTGTAGGACCGAAAACTGAATGTGATTCAACTCCATTTAGGACTGGGAAACAAATGTTAGCTTGCCTTACAAGAAACAGACTCTGCTTTTGAGAAAAGAGCACTCTTCTACTCTACTGTGTTTCCTATGTGGCCAGAACAGTGAGCTTGCTCAGAACAAAAGAACTGTGCTTCCTACACACACGGCCATATCTAGATCAATTCTGCTTAGGAAGCTGACAAGAACAGTAGATTCTTTTCAGTCCAATACACTTTACATGCTGGGAACAGACGCGAGTGCTATTTGCCCTGTGCATGACAATGGGAGCGCAATAGTGACTCTTCCTACCAGAAAACAACTCTTGCTCTTAGCACCAAAAACTGCATGTGATTCAACTCCTTTTAGGACTGGGAAACAAATGCTAGCTCGCCTTACAAGAAACACACTTTGCTTTTGAGAAAAGAGCACGCTCCTACTCTACTGTGTTTCCTATGAGGTCCGAACAGTGAGCTTGCTCAGAACAAAACATCTGTGCTTCCTACACACACGGGCCATATCTAGTTCAACTCTGCTTAGGAAACTGACAAGAAAAGAGCTCCTCTTCAGTCCAATACACTGTACTTGCTGTGAACAGACGTGAGTGCTATTTGCACTGTGTAAGGCAATGGGAGCACAATAGTGACTTTCCTTACCAGAAAACAACTCTTGCTCGTAGGACAAAAAACTGCATGTGTCAACTCCATTTAGAACTGGAAAATAAACGCTAGCTTGCCTTACAAGAAACACACTCTGCTTTTGAGAAAAGAGCATTCTTCTACTCTACTGTGTTTCCTATGGGGTCCGAACAGTGAGCTTGCTCAGAACAGAAGAACTGTGCTTCCTACACACATGGCCATATCTAGTTAAATTCTGCTTAAAAAACTGACAAGAACAGTAGCTCCTCTTCAGTCCAATACACTGTACTTGCTGGGAACAGACGCGTGTGCTATTTGCCCTGTGTATGACAATGGGAACGCAATAGTGACTCTTCTTACCAGAAAACAACTCTTGCTCGTAGGACCAGAAACTGCATGGGATTCAACTCCATTTCTGACTGGGAAACAAACACTAGCTCTCCTTACAAGAAACACACTCTGCTTTTGAGAAAAGAGCACTCTTCTACTATACTGTGTTTCCTATGGAGTCTGAACAGTGAGCTTGCTCAGAACAAAAGAACTGTGCTTCCTACACACACGGGCCATATCTAATTCAACTCTGCTTAGGAAACTGACAAGAAAAAAGCTCCTCTTCAGTCCAATACACTGTACTTGGTGGAAACAGACGCGAGTGCTATTTGCACTGTGTATTGCAATAGGAGCTCAATAGTGACTCTTCTTATCAGAAAACATCTCTTGCTAGTAGGACCAGAAACTGCATGAGATTCAACTCCATTTAGGACTGGGAAACAAACGCTAGCTCGCCTTAGAGAAACACACTCTGCTTCGGAGTAAAGAGCACTCTTCTACTCCACTGTGATTCCTATGGAGTCCGAACAGTGAGCTTGCTTTGAACAAAAGAACTGTGCTTCCTACACACACGGCCATTTCTAGTTCAACTCTACTTAGGAAACTGACAAGAACAGTAGCTCTTCTTCAGTCCAATACACTGTACTAGCTGGGAACAGAAGCGAGTGCTATTTGCTCTGTGTATGGCAAAGGGAGCGCAATAGTGACTCTTCTTACCAGAAAACAACTCTTGCTCGTAGGACCAGAAACTGCATGGGATTCAACTCCACTTCCTACTGGGAAACAAACACTAGCTCCTTTTACAAGAAACACACTCTGCATTTGAGAAAAGAGCACTCTTCTATTCTACTGTGTTTCCTATGGGATCCGAACAGTGAGCTTGCTGAGAACAAAAGAACTGTGCTTCTTACACACAAGGGCCATATCTAGTTCAACTCTGCTTAGGAAACTGACAAGATCAGTAGCTCCTCTTCAGTCCAATACACTGTACTTGCTGGAAACATACGCGAGTGCTATTTGCACTGTGTGTGGCAATGGGAGCAGAATAGTGACTTTCCTTACCAGAACACAACTCTTGCTCATAGGACCAGAAACTGCATGTGACTCAACTCAATTTACGACTGGGAAACAAACACTAGCTTGCCTTACAAGAAACACACTCTGCTTTTGAGAAAAGAGCACTCTTCTACTCTATTGTTTT
This sequence comes from Peromyscus eremicus, assembly GCF_949786415.1. Classification (NCBI taxonomy): domain Eukaryota; kingdom Metazoa; phylum Chordata; class Mammalia; order Rodentia; family Cricetidae; genus Peromyscus; species Peromyscus eremicus. The sequence goes on from NW_026735406.1 coordinate 109,292, forward strand.
TCCTATAGGGCCAGAACAGAGAGCTTGCTCAGAACAAAAGAACTGTGCTTGCTATACACACGGGCCATGTCTAGTTCAATTCTGCTTAGGAAACTGACAAGAACAGTAGGTCCTCTTCAGTACAATACACTGTACATGCTGCTAACAGACGCTAGTGCTATTTGCCCTGTGTATGACAATGGGAGCGCAATAGTGACTTTTCTTATCACAAAACAACTCTTGCTTGTAGGACCAGAAACTGCATGTGAATCAACTCCATTTAGGACTGGGAAACAAACACTAGCTCGCCTTACAAGAAACACACTCTGCTTTTGAGAAAAGAGCACTCTTCTACTCTACTGTGTTTCCTATAGTGCCAGAAGAGTGACCTTTCTCAGAACAAAAAAACTGTGCTTCCTAAACACACGGCCATATCTAGGTCAATTCTGCTTAGGAAACTGACAAGTACAGTAGATCCTCTTCAGTCCAATACACTGTACTTGCTGGGAAGAGACACCAGTGCTATTTGCCCTGTGTATGACAATGGGAGCACAATAGTGACTCTTCTTACCAGAAAACAACTCTTGCTCGTAGGACCAGAAACTGCATGTGATTCAACTCCATTTAGGACTGGGAAACAAACCCTAGCTCGCCTTACAAGAAACACACTCTGCTTTTGAGAAAAGAGCACTTTTCTACTCTACTGTGTTTCCTATAGTGCCAGAAGAGTGAGCTTGCTCAGAACAAAAAAACTGTGCTTCCTAAACATACGGCCATATCTAGTTCAATTCTGCTTAGGAAACTGACAAGTACAGTATATCCTCTTCAGTCCAATACACTGTACTTGCTGGGAAGAGACACCAGTGCTATTTGCCCTGTGTATGACAATGGGAGCACAATAGTGACTCTTCTTACCAGAAAACAACTCTTGCTCGTAGGACCAGAAACTGCATGTGATTCAACTCCATTTAGGACTGGGAAACAAACGCTAGCTCGCCTTACAAGAAACAAACTCTGCTTTTGAGAAAAGAGCACTCTTCTACTCTACTGTGTTTTCTGTAGGGCCAGAACAGTGAGCTTTCTCAGAACAAAAGAACTGTGCTTCCTACACACACGGGCCATATCTAGTTCAATTCTGCTTAGGAAACTGACAAGAACAGTAGGTCCTCCTCAGAACAATACACTGTACATGCTGGGAACAGACGCCAGTGCTATTTGCCCTGTGTATGACAATGGGAGTGCAATAGTGACTCTTTTGCCAGAAAACAACTCTTGCTTGTAGGACCAGAAACTGCATGTGATTCAACTACATTTAGGACTGGGAAATGAACGCTAGATTGCCTTACAGGAAACACACTCTGCTTTTGAGAAAAGAGTACTCTTCTACTCTACTGTGTTTTCTATGGGGTCCGAACAGTGAGCTTGCTAAGAGCAAAAGAACTGTGCTTTCTACACACACAGGCATATCTATTTCAACTCTGCTTAAGAAAATGACAAGAACAGTAGCTCCGCTTCAGTCCAATACACTGTACTTGCTTAGAACATACGCGAGAGCTATTTGCACTGTGTATGGCAATGGGAGAGTAATGGAGACTCTTCTTACCAGGAAACAACTCTTGCTCGTAGGACTGAAACTGCATGTGATTCAACTCCACTTAGGACTGGGAAACAAACGCTAGCTCGCCTTACAAGAAACACACTCTGCTTTTGAGAAAAGAGCACTCTTCTACTCTACTGTGTTTCCTATGGGGTCCGAACAGTGAGCTTGCTCAGAACAAAAGAACTGTGCTTCCTACAGACACAGACCATAACTAGTTCTACTCTGCGTAGGAAACTGAAAAGATCAATAGCTCCTCTTCAGTCCAATACACTGTACTTGCTGGGAACAGAAGCGAGTGCTATTTGCACCGTGTATGGCAATGGGAGCGCAATGGTGAATTTCCTTACCAGAAAACAACTCTTGCTCGTAGGACCAGAAACTGCATGTGATTCAACTCCATTTAGGACTGGGAAACAAACGCTAGCTCGCCTTAGAAAAACACACTCTGTTTCGGAGAAAAGAGCACTCTTCTACTCCACTGTGTTTCCTATGGAGTCCGAACAGTGAGCTTGCTTTGAACAAAAGAACTGTGCTTCCTACACACACGGGCCATTTCTAGTTCAACTCTACTTAGGAAACTGACAAGAACAGTAGCTCTTCTTCAGTCCAATACACTGTACTAGCTGGAAACAGAAGCGAGTGCTATTTGCACTGTGTATGGCAAAGGGAGCGCAATAGTGACTCTTCTTACCAGAAAACAACTCTTGCTCGTAGGACCAGAAACTGCATGGGATTCAACTCCACTTCCTACTGGGAAACAAACACTAGCTCCCCTTACAAGAAACACACTCTGCTTTTGAGAAAAGAGCACTCTTCTATTCTACTGTGTTTCCTATGGGATCCGAACAGTGAGCTTGCTGAGAACAAAAGAACTGTGCTTCTTACACACAAGGGCCATATCTAGTTCAACTCTGCTTAGGAAACTGACAAGATCAGTAGCTCCTCTTCAGTCCAATACACTGTACTTGCTGGAAACAGACGCGAGTGCTAATTGCACTGTGTGTGGCAATGGGAGCGCAATAGTGTCTCTTCTTACCAGAAAACAACTCTTGCTCGTAGGACAAGAAACTGCATGTGATTCAACTCCATTTAGGACTGGGAAACTAACGCTAGCTCGCCTTACAAGAAACACACTCTGCTTTTGAGAAAAGAGCACTCTTCTACTCTACTGTGTTTCCTATGGGGTCCGAAGAGTGAGCTTGCTCAGAACAAAAGAACTGTGCTTCCTACACACACGGCCATATCTAGATCAATTCTGCTTAGGAAACTGACAAGAACAGTAGCTCCTCTTCAGTACAATACACTGTACATGCTGGGAACCAGCGCCAGTGCTATTTGCCCTGTGTATGACAATGGTAGTGCAATAGTGACTCTTCTTACCAGAAAACAACTCTTTCTCGTAGGACAAGAAACTGCATGTGATTCAACTCCATTTAGGACTGGGAAACAAACGCTAGCTCCCCTTACAAAAAACACACTCTGCTTTTGAGAAAAGAGTACTCTTCTAGTCTACTGTGTTTTCTATGGGGTCCGTACAGTGAGCTTGCTAAGAGCAAAAGAACTGTGCTTCCTACACACACAGGCATATCTAGTTCAACTCTGCTTAGGAAACTGACAAGAACAGTAGCTCCGCTTCAGTCCAATACACTGTACATGCTGAGAAAAGACGCGAGAGCTATTTGCACTGTTAATGGCAATGGTAAAGTAATAGAGACTCTTCTAACCAGGAAACAACTCTTGCTCATAGGACTGAAACTGCATGTGATTCAACTCCATTTAGGACTGGGAAACAAACGCTAGCTCGCCTTACAAGAAACACACTCTGCTTTTGAGAAAAGAGCACTCTTCTACTCTACTGTGTTTCCTATGGGGTCCAAACAGTGAGCTTCCTCAGAATAAAAGAACTGAGCTTCCTACACACAAGGGCCATATCTAGATTAACTCTGCTTAGGGAACTGACAAGAACAGTAGCTCCTCTTCAGAAAAATACACTGTACTTGCTGGGAACAGACGCGAGTGCTATTTGCGCAGTGTATGGCAAAGGGAGTGCAATAGTGACTTTCCTTACCAGAAAACAACTCTTGCTCGTAGGACAAAAAACTGCATGTGTCAACTCCATTTAGAACTGGAAAATAAACGCTAGCTCGCCTTACAAGAAACACACTCTGCTTTTGAGAAAAGAGCATTCTTCTACTCTACTGTGTTTCCTATGGGGTCCGAACAGTGAGCTTGCTCAGAACAGAAGAACTGTGCTTCCTACACACACGGCCATATCTAGTTAAATTCTGCTTAAAAAACTGACAAGAACAGTAGCTCCTCTTCAGTCCAATACACTGTACTTGCTGGTTACAGACGCGTGTGCTATTTGCCCTGTGTATGACAATGGGAGCGCAATAGTGACTCTTCTTACCAGAAAACAACTCTTGCTCGTAGGACCAGAAACTGCATGGGATTCAACTCCATTTAGGACTGGAAAACAAACACTAGCTCTCCTTACAAGAAACACACTCTGCTTTTGAGAAAAGAGCACTCTTCTACTCTACTGTGTTTCCTATGGAGTCTGAACAGTGAGCTTGCTCAGAACAAAAGAACTGTGCTTCCTACACACACGGGCCATATCTAGTTCAACTCTGCTTAGGAAACTGACAAGAAAAAAGCTCCTGTTCAGTCAAATGCACATTACTTTCTGGGAACAGACGCCAGTGCCATTTGCACTGTGTATTGCAATAGGAGCTCAATAGTGACTCTTCTTATCAGAAAACATCTCTTGCTAGTAGGACCAGAAACTGCATGAGATTCAACTCCATTTAGGACTGGGAAACAAACGCTAGCTCGCCTTAGAGAAACACACTCTGCTTCGGAGTAAAGAGCACTCTTCTACTCCACTGTGATTCCTATGGAGTCCGAACAGTGAGCTTGCTTTGAACAAAAGAACTGTGCTTCCTACACACACGGCCATTTCTAGTTCAACTCTACTTAGGAAACTGACAAGAACAGTAGCTCTTCTTCAGTCCAATACACTGTACTAGCTGGGAACAGAAGCGAGTGCTATTTGCTCTGTGTATGGCAAAGGGAGCGCAATAGTGACTCTTCTTACCAGAAAACAACTCTTGCTCGTAGGACCAGAAACTGCATGGGATTCAACTCCACTTCCTACTGGGAAACAAACACTAGCTCCTTTTACAAGAAACACACTCTGCATTTGAGAAAAGAGCACTCTTCTATTCTACTGTGTTTCCTATGGGATCCGAACAGTGAGCTTGCTGAGAACAAAAGAACTGTGCTTCTTACACACAAGGGCCATATCTAGTTCAACTCTGCTTAGGAAACTGACAAGATCAGTAGCTCCTCTTCAGTCCAATACACTGTACTTGCTGGAAACATACGCGAGTGCTATTTGCACTGTGTGTGGCAATGGGAGCACAATAGTGACTTTCCTTACCAGAACACAACTCTTGCTCATAGGACCAGAAACTGCATGTGACTCAACTCAATTTACGACTGGGAAACAAACACTAGCTTGCCTTACAAGAAACACACTCTGCTTTTGAGAAAAGAGCACTCTTCTACTCTATTGTTTTTCCTATAGGGCCAGAACAGAGAGCTTGCTCAGAACAAAAGAACTGTGCTTGCTATACACACGGGCCATGTCTAGTTCAATTCTGCTTAGGAAACTGACAAGAACAGTAGGTCCTCTTCAGTACAATACACTGTACATGCTGCTAACAGACGCTAGTGCTATTTGCCCTGTGTATGACAATGGGAGCGCAATAGTGACTTTTCTTATCACAAAACAACTCTTGCTTGTAGGACCAGAAACTGCATGTGAATCAACTCCATTTAGGACTGGGAAACAAACACTAGCTCGCCTTACAAGAAACACACTCTGCTTTTGAGAAAAGAGCACTCTTCTACTCTACTGTGTTTCCTATAGTGCCAGAAGAGTGACCTTTCTCAGAACAAAAAAACTGTGCTTCCTAAACACACGGCCATATCTAGTTCAATTCTGCTTAGGAAACTGACAAGTACAGTAGATCCTCTTCAGTCCAATACACTGTACTTGCTGGGAAGAGACACCAGTGCTATTTGCCCTGTGTATGACAATGGGAGCACAATAGTGACTCTTCTTACCAGAAAACAACTCTTGCTCGTAGGACCAGAAACTGCATGTGATTCAACTCCATTTAGGACTGGGAAACAAACGCTAGCTCGCCTTACAAGAAACAAACTCTGCTTTTGAGAAAAGAGCACTCTTCTACTCTACTGTGTTTTCTGTAGGGCCAGAACAGTGAGCTTTCTCAGAACAAAAGAACTGTGCTTCCTACACACACGGGCCATATCTAGTTCAATTCTGCTTAGGAAACTGACAAGAACAGTAGGTCCTCCTCAGAACAATACACTGTACATGCTGGGAACAGACGCCAGTGCTATTTGCCCTGTGTATGACAATGGGAGTGCAATAGTGACTCTTTTGCCAGAAAACAACTCTTGCTTGTAGGACCAGAAACTGCATGTGATTCAACTACATTTAGGACTGGGAAATGAACGCTAGATTGCCTTACAGGAAACACACTCTGCTTTTGAGAAAAGAGTACTCTTCTACTCTACTGTGTTTTCTATGGGGTCCGAACAGTGAGCTTGCTAAGAGCAAAAGAACTGTGCTTTCTACACACACAGGCATATCTATTTCAACTCTGCTTAAGAAAATGACAAGAACAGTAGCTCCGCTTCAGTCCAATACACTGTACTTGCTGAGAACATACGCGAGAGCTATTTGCACTGTGTATGGCAATGGGAGAGTAATGGAGACTCTTCTTACCAGGAAACAACTCTTGCTCGTAGGACTGAAACTGCATGTGATTCAACTCCACTTAGGACTGGGAAACAAACGCTAGCTCGCCTTACAAGAAACACACTCTGCTTTTGAGAAAAGAGCACTCTTCTACTCTACTGTGTTTCCTATGGGGTCCGAACAGTGAGCTTGCTCAGAACAAAAGAACTGTGCTTCCTACAGACACAGACCATAACTAGTTCTACTCTGCGTAGGAAACTGAAAAGATCAATAGCTCCTCTTCAGTCCAATACACTGTACTTGCTGGGAACAGAAGCGAGTGCTATTTGCACCGTGTATGGCAATGGGAGCGCAATGGTGAATTTCCTTACCAGAAAACAACTCTTGCTCGTAGGACCAGAAACTGCATGTGATTCAACTCCATTTAGGACTGGGAAACAAACGCTAGCTCGCCTTAGAAAAACACACTCTGTTTCGGAGAAAAGAGCACTCTTCTACTCCACTGTGTTTCCTATGGAGTCCGAACAGTGAGCTTGCTTTGAACAAAAGAACTGTGCTTCCTACACACACGGGCCATTTCTAGTTCAACTCTACTTAGGAAACTGACAAGAACAGTAGCTCTTCTTCAGTCCAATACACTGTACTAGCTGGAAACAGAAGCGAGTGCTATTTGCACTGTGTATGGCAAAGGGAGCGCAATAGTGACTCTTCTTACCAGAAAACAACTCTTGCTCGTAGGACCAGAAACTGCATGGGATTCAACTCCACTTCCTACTGGGAAACAAACACTAGCTCCCCTTACAAGAAACACACTCTGCTTTTGAGAAAAGAGCACTCTTCTATTCTACTGTGTTTCCTATGGGATCCGAACAGTGAGCTTGCTGAGAACAAAAGAACTGTGCTTCTTACACACAAGGGCCATATCTAGTTCAACTCTGCTTAGGAAACTGACAAGATCAGTAGCTCCTCTTCAGTCCAATACACCTGTACTTGCTGGAAACAGACGCGAGTGCTAATTGCACTGTGTGTGGCAATGGGAGCGCAATAGTGTCTCTTCTTACCAGAAAACAACTCTTGCTCGTAGGACAAGAAACTGCATGTGATTCAACTCCATTTAGGACTGGGAAACTAACGCTAGCTCGCCTTACAAGAAACACACTCTGCTTTTGAGAAAAGAGCACTCTTCTACTCTACTGTGTTTCCTATGGGGTCCGAAGAGTGAGCTTGCTCAGAACAAAAGAACTGTGCTTCCTACACACACGGCCATATCTAGATCAATTCTGCTTAGGAAACTGACAAGAACACTAGCTCCTCTTCAGTCCAATACACTGTACATGCTGGGAACCAGCGCCAGTGCTATTTGCCCTGTGTATGACAATGGTAGTGCAATAGTGACTCTTCTTACCAGAAAACAACTCTTTCTCGTAGGACAAGAAACTGCATGTGATTCAACTCCATTTAGGACTGGGAAACAAACGCTAGCTCCCCTTACAAAAAACACACTCTGCTTTTGAGAAAAGAGTACTCTTCTAGTCTACTGTGTTTTCTATGGGGTCCGTACAGTGAGCTTGCTAAGAGCAAAAGAACTGTGCTTCCTACACACACAGGCATATCTAGTTCAACTCTGCTTAGGAAACTGACAAGAACAGTAGCTCCGCTTCAGTCCAATACACTGTACATGCTGAGAAAAGACGCGAGAGCTATTTGCACTGTTAATGGCAATGGTAAAGTAATAGAGACTCTTCTAACCAGGAAACAACTCTTGCTCATAGGACTGAAACTGCATGTGATTCAACTCCATTTAGGACTGGGAAACAAACGCTAGCTCGCCTTACAAGAAACACACTCTGCTTTTGAGAAAAGAGCACTCTTCTACTCTACTGTGTTTCCTATGGGGTCCAAACAGTGAGCTTCCTCAGAATAAAAGAACTGAGCTTCCTACACACAAGGGCCATATCTAGATTAACTCTGCTTAGGGAACTGACAAGAACAGTAGCTCCTCTTCAGAAAAATACACTGTACTTGCTGGGAACAGACGCGAGTGCTATTTGCGCAGTGTATGGCAAAGGGAGTGCAATAGTGACTTTCCTTACCAGAAAACAACTCTTGCTCGTAGGACAAAAAACTGCATGTGTCAACTCCATTTAGAACTGGAAAATAAACGCTAGCTCGCCTTACAAGAAACACACTCTGCTTTTGAGAAAAGAGCATTCTTCTACTCTACTGTGTTTCCTATGGGGTCCGAACAGTGAGCTTGCTCAGAACAGAAGAACTGTGCTTCCTACACACACGGCCATATCTAGTTAAATTCTGCTTAAAAAACTGACAAGAACAGTAGCTCCTCTTCAGTCCAATACACTGTACTTGCTGGTTACAGACGCGTGTGCTATTTGCCCTGTGTATGACAATGGGAGCGCAATAGTGACTCTTCTTACCAGAAAACAACTCTTGCTCGTAGGACCAGAAACTGCATGGGATTCAACTCCATTTAGGACTGGAAAACAAACACTAGCTCTCCTTACAAGAAACACACTCTGCTTTTGAGAAAAGAGCACTCTTCTACTCTACTGTGTTTCCTATGGAGTCTGAACAGTGAGCTTGCTCAGAACAAAAGAACTGTGCTTCCTACACACACGGGCCATATCTAATTCAACTCTGCTTAGGAAACTGACAAGAAAAAAGCTCCTCTTCAGTCCAATACACTGTACTTGCTGTGAATAGACGCGAGTGCTATTTCCACTTTGTATGGCAAAGGGAACGCAATAGAGACTTTCCTTACAATAAAAAAACTCATGCTCGTAGGACCAAAAACTGCATGTGTCTCAACTCCTTTTAGGACTGGGAAAAAAATGCTAGCTCGCCTTACAAGAAACACACTCTGCTTTTGAGAAAAGAGCACTCTTCTACTATACTGTGTTTCCTAAGTTTTATGAACAGTGACTTGTTCAGAACAAAAGAACTGTGCTTCCTACACACACGGGCCATATCTAGTTCAACTCTGCTTAGGAAACTGACAAGATCAGTAGCTCCTCTTCAATCCAATACACTGTACTTTCTGGGAAGAGACGCGTGTGCTATTTGCACTGTCTATGGCAATGGAAGAGCAATAGTTACTTTCCTTACCAGAAAACAACTCTTGCTCGTAGGACCAGAAACTGCATGGGATTCAACTCCATTTCTGACTGGGAAACAAACACTAGCTCTCCTTACAAGAAACACACTCTGCTTTTGAGAAAAGTGCACTCTTCTACTCTACTGTGTTTCCTATGGGGTCCGAACAGTCAGCTTGCTCAGAACAAAAGAACTGTGCTTCCTACACACACGGGCCATATCTAATTCAAATCTGCTTAGGAAACTGACAAGAACAGTAGCTCCTCTTCAGTCCAATACACTGTACTTGCTGGGAACAGACGCGAGTGATATTTGCACTGTGTATGGTAATGGGAACTCAATAGTGACTTTCCTTACCAGAACACAACTCTTGCTCGTAGGACCGAAAACTGCATGTGCTTCAACTCCATTTAGAACTGGGAAATAAACGCTAGCTTGCCTTACAAGAAACAGACTCTGCTTTTGAGAAAAGAGCACTCTTCTACTCTACTGTGTTTCCTATATGGCCAGAACAGTGAGCTTGCTCAGAACAAAAGAACTGTGCTTCCTACCCACACGGCCATATCTAGATCAATTCTCTTAGGAAACTGACAAGAACAGTAGATCCTCTTAAGTCCAATACACAGTACAAGCTGGAAACAGACGCCAGTGCTATTTGCACTGTGTATGACAATGGGAGCACAATAGTGTCTCTTCTTACCAGAAAACAACTCTTGCTTGTAGGACCAGAAACTGCATGGGATTCAACTCCATTTAAGACTGGGAAACAAACGCTAGCTCGCCTTAGAAGAAACACACTCCGCTTTTGAGAAAAGAGCACTCTTCTACTCTACTGTTTTTCCTATGGTACCAGAACAGTGAGCTTGCTCAAAACAAAAGAACTGTGCTTCCTACACACACTGGCCGTATCTACTTCAACTCTGCTTAGGAAACTGACAAGAACAGTAGCTGCTCTTCAGTCCAATACACTGTACTTGCTGGGAACAGACGCGAGTGCTATTTGAACTGTGTATGGCAATGGGAGCGCAATAGTGATTCCTTACCAGAAAACAACTCTTGCTTGTAGGACCAGAAACTGCATGTGATTCAACTCCATTTCTGACTGGGAAACAAACACTAGCTCGGCTTACAAGAAAAAGACTTTTCTTTTGAGAAAAGAGCACTCTTCTACTCTACACTGTTTCCTATGGAATCCGAACAGTGAGCTTGCTCAATAAAAGTACTGTGCTTCCTACATACACGGGCCATATCTACTTCAACTCTTCTTAGGAAACTGACAAGAACAGTAGCTCCTCTTCAGTCCAATACACTGTACTTGCTGGGAACAGACGCGAGTGCTATTTGCACTGTGTATTGCAAAGGGAGCGCAATAGTGACTTTCCTTACCAGAAAACAACTCTTTCTTGTAGGAACAAAAACTGCATGTGATTCAACTCCATTTAGGACTGGGAAACAAACGCTAGCTCGCCTTACAAGTAACACACTCTGCTTTTGAGAAAAGAGCAGTAATTTACTCTAATGTGTTTCCTATAGGGCCAGAACAGTAAGCTTGCTCAGAACAAAAGAACTGTGCTTCCTAAACACACGGCCATATCTAGTTCAACTCTGCTTAGGACACTGACAAGAACTGTAGCTCCTCTTCAGTCCAATACACCTTACTTGCTTGGAACAGACGCGAGTGCTATTTGCACAGTGTATGGGAATGGGAGCGCAATAGTGACTTTCCTTACCAGAAAACAACTCTTGCTCGTAGGACCAGAAATTGCATGTGATTCAACTCCATTTAGGACTGGGAAACAAACGCTAGCTCGCTTTACAAGAAACACACTCTGATTGTGAGAAAAGAGTACTCTTCTACTCCAATGTGTTTCCTATAGGGCCACAACAGTGAGCATGCTCAGAACAAAAGAACTGTGCTTCCTACACACACGGGCCATATCTAGCTCAACTCTGCTTAGGAAACTGATGAGAACAATAGATCCTCTTCAGTCCAATACACTGTACATGCTGGGAACAGACTCCAGTGCTATTTGCCCTGTGTATGACAATGGGAGCACAATAGTGACTCTTCTTACCAGAAAACAACTCTTGCTCGTAGGACCAGAAACTGCATGTGATTCAACTCCATTTAGGACTGGGAAACAAACGCTAGCTGGCCTTACAAGAAACACACTCTGCTTTTGAGAAAAGAGCACTCTTCTACTCTAATGTGTTTCCTATAGGCCAGAACAGTGAGCTTGCTCAGAAAAAAAGAACAGTGCTACCTACACACACGGGGTATATCTAGTTCAACTCTGCTTAGGAAACTGACAAGAACAGTAGATCCTCTTCAGTCCAATACACTGTACTTGCTGGGAAAAGAGACCAGTGCTATTTGCCCTGTGTATGACAATGGGAGCGCAAGAGTGACTCTTCTTACCAGAAAACAAATCTTGCTCATAGGACCAGAAACTCAATGGGATTCAACTCCGTTTAGGACTGGGAAACACACGCTAGCTCGCTTTACAAGAAACACACTCTACTTTTGAGAAAAGAGCACTCTTCTACTCTACTGTGTTTCCTATGGGGTCTGAACAGTGAGCTTGCACAGAACAAAAGAACTGTGCTTCCTACAAACAAGGGCCACATCTAGTTCAACTCTGCTTAGGAAACTGACAAGAACAGTAGATCCTCTTCAGTCTCATACACTGTACTTGATGGGAAGAGACGCCAGTGCTATTTGCACTGTGTATGGCAATGGGAGTGCAATAGTGTCTTTCCTTACCAGAAAACAACTCTTGCTCGTAGGACCAGAAACTGCATGGGATTCAACTCCATTTCTGACTGAAAAACAAACACTAGCTCTCCTTACAAGAAACACACTCTGCTTTTGAGTAAAGAGCACTGTTCTATTCTACTGTGTTTCCTATGGGTTCCGAACAGTGAGCTTGCTCAGAACAAAAGAACTGTGCTTCCTACACACAGGGGCCATATCTAATTCAACTCTGCTTAGGAAACTGACAAGAACAGTAGCTCCTCTTCAGTCCAATACAGCGTACTGCTGGGAACAGACGCAAGTGCTATTTGCACTGAGTATGGTAATGGGAACTCAATAGTGACTTTCCTTACCAGAACACAACTCTTGCTTGTAGGACCGAAAACTGAATGTGATTCAACTCCATTTAGGACTGGGAAACAAATGTTAGCTTGCCTTACAAGAAACAGACTCTGCTTTTGAGAAAAGAGCACTCTTCTACTCTACTGTGTTTCCTATGTGGCCAGAACAGTGAGCTTGCTCAGAACAAAAGAACTGTGCTTCCTACACACACGGCCATATCTAGATCAATTCTGCTTAGGAAGCTGACAAGAACAGTAGATTCTTTTCAGTCCAATACACTTTACATGCTGGGAACAGACGCGAGTGCTATTTGCCCTGTGCATGACAATGGGAGCGCAATAGTGACTCTTCCTACCAGAAAACAACTCTTGCTCTTAGGACCAAAAACTGCATGTGATTCAACTCCTTTTAGGACTGGGAAACAAATGCTAGCTCGCCTTACAAGAAACACACTTTGCTTTTGAGAAAAGAGCACGCTTCTACTCTACTGTGTTTCCTATGTGGTCCGAACAGTGAGCTTGCTCAGAACAAAACATCTGTGCTTCCTACACACACGGGCCATATCTAGTTCAACTCTGCTTAGGAAACTGACAAGAAAAGAGCTCCTCTTCAGTCCAATACACTGTACTTGCTGTGAACAGACGTGAGTGCTATTTGCACTGTGTAAGGCAATGGGAGCACAATAGTGACTTTCCTTACCAGAAAACAACTCTTGCTCGTAGGACAAAAAACTGCATGTGTCAACTCCATTTAGAACTGGAAAATAAACGCTAGCTTGCCTTACAAGAAACACACTCTGCTTTTGAGAAAAGAGCATTCTTCTACTCTACTGTGTTTCCTATGGGGTCCGAACAGTGAGCTTGCTCAGAACAGAAGAACTGTGCTTCCTACACACATGGCCATATCTAGTTAAATTCTGCTTAAAAAACTGACAAGAACAGTAGCTCCTCTTCAGTCCAATACACTGTACTTGCTGGGAACAGACGCGTGTGCTATTTGCCCTGTGTATGACAATGGGAGCGCAATAGTGACTCTTCTTACCAGAAAACAACTCTTGCTCGTAGGACCAGAAACTGCATGGGATTCAACTCCATTTCTGACTGGGAAACAAACACTAGCTCTCCTTACAAGAAACACACTCTGCTTTTGAGAAAAGAGCACTCTTCTACTCTACTGTGTTTCCTATGGAGTCTGAACAGTGAGCTTGCTCAGAACAAAAGAACTGTGCTTCCTACACACACGGGCCATATCTAATTCAACTCTGCTTAGGAAACTGACAAGAAAAAAGCTCCTCTTCAGTCCAATACACTGTACTTGGTGGAAACAGACGCGAGTGCTATTTGCACTGTGTATTGCAATAGGAGCTCAATAGTGACTCTTCTTATCAGAAAACATCTCTTGCTAGTAGGACCAGAAACTGCATGGCATTCAACTCCATTTCTGACTGGGAAACAAACGCTAGCTCGCCTTATAAGAAACACACTCTGCTTTTGAGAAAGGAGCACTCTTCTACTCTACTGTGTTTCCTATGGAGTCTGAACAGGGAGCTTGCTCAGAACAAAAGAACTGTGCTTCCTACACACACGGGACATATCTAATTCAACTCTGCTTAGGAAACTGACAAGAACAGTAGCTCCTCTTCAGTCCAATACACTGTACTTGCTGGGAACAGACGCGAGTGCTATTTGCACTGTGTATGGCAATGGGAACTCAATAGTGACTTTACTTACCAGAAAATCACTCTTGCTCGTAGGAGCAGAAACTGCATGGGATTCAACTCCATTTCTGACTGGGAAACAAACGGTAGCTCGCCTTACAAGAAACACACTCTGCTTTTGAGAAAGAGCACTCTTCTACTCTACTGTGTTTCCTATTGGGTCTGAACAGTGAGCTTGCTCAGAAAAAAAGAACTGTGGTTCCTACACACACGGCCATATCTAGTTCAACTCTGCTTAGGAAACTGACAAGAAAAGAGCTCCTCTTCAGTCCAATACACTGTACTTGCTGTGAACAGACGCGAGTGCTCTTTGAACTGTGTATGGCATTGGGAGCACAATAGTGACTTTCCTTACCATAAAACAACTCTTGCTCGTAGGACAAAAAACTGCATGTGATTCAACTCAATTTAGAACTGGAAAATAAACGCTAGCTTGCCTTACAAGAAACATACTCTGCTTTTGAGAAAAGAGCACTCTTCTACTCTACTGTGTTTCCTATGGGGTCCGAACAGTGAGCTTGCTCAGAACAGAAGAACTGTGCATGCTACACACACGGCCATATCTAGTTAAATTCTGATTAAAAAACTGACAAGAACAGTAGCTCCTCTTCATTCCAATACACTGTACTTGCTGGGAACAGACGCGTGTGCTATTTGCCCTGTGTATGACAATTGGAGCGAAATAGTGACTCTTCTTACCAGAAAACAACTCTTGCTCGTAGGACCAGAAACTGCATGGGATTCAACTCCATTTCTGACTGGGAAACAAACACTAGCTCTCCTTACAAGAAACACACTCTGCTTTTGAGAAAAGAGCACTCTTCTACTCTACTGTTTTTCCTGTGGAGTCTGAACAGTGAGCTTGCTCAGAACAAAAGAACTGTGCTTCCTACACACACGGGCCATATCTAATTCAACTCTGCTTAGGAAACTGACAAGAAAAGAGCTCCTCTTCAGTCCAATACACTGTACTTGCTGTGAATAGACGCGAGTGCTATTTGCACTGTGTGTGGCAAAGGGAACGCAATAGTGACTTTCCTTACCAGAAAAAACTCATGCTCGTAGGACCAAAAACTGCATGTGTCTCTACTCCTTTTAGGACTGGGAAACAAATGCTAGCTTGCCTTACAAGAAAAACACTCTGCTTTTGAGAAAAGAGCACTCTTCTACTGTACTGTGTTTCCTAAGTTTTCCGAACAGTGACTTGTTCAGAACAAAAGAACTGTGCTTCCTACACACACGGGCCATATCTAGTTCAACTCTTCTTAGGAAACTGACAAGATCAGTAGCTCCTCTTCAGTCCAATACACTGTACTTTCTGGGAACAGACGCGTGTGCTATTTGCACTGTGTATTTCAATGGAAGCGCAATAGTTACTTTCCTTACCAGAAAACAACTCTTGCTCATAGGACCAGAAACTGCATGGGATTCAACTCCATTTCTGACTGGGAAACAAACACTAGCTCTCCTTACAAGAAACACACTCTGCTTTTGAGAAAAGAGCACTCTTCTACTCTACTGTGTTTCCTATGGGGTCCGAACAGTGAGCTTGCTCAGAACAAAAGAACTGTGCTTCCTACACACACGGGCCATATCTAATTCAACTCTGCTTAGGAAACTGACAAGAACAGTAGCTGCTCTTCAGTCCAATACACTGTACTTGCTGGGAACAGACACGAGTGATATTTGCACTGTGTATGGTAATGGGAACTCAATAGTGACTTTCCTTACCAGAACACAACTCTTGCTCGTAGGACCGAATACTGCATGTGCTTCAACTCCATTTAGAACTGGGAAATAAACGCTAGCTCGCTTTACAAGAAACATACTCTTTTTTGAGAAAAGAGCACTCTTCTACTCTACTGTGTTTCCTATATGGCCAGAACAGTGAGCTTGCTCAGAACAAAAGTGTAGCTGGAGAAATTTTCTCCAGCTCCCGCCACCAAGTCCCGCCAGTCCCAGAGCCTACTTATAAAATAAACATACAGACTCTTACATTATTTAAACTGCTTGGCCATTAGCTCAGGCCTGTCATTGTCTAGCTCTTATTCTTATATTTAGCCCATTTCTATTAATCTTTACTTTGCCACATGGCTCATGGCTTACTGGTACCTTACATCTTCCTTGTCCTGATGGCGGCTGGCAGTGTCTCTCTCTCTCCGCCTTCCACTGCCCAGAATTCTTTTCCTTGTCCCGCCTATACTTCCTGCCTAGCCAATGGCCAATCAGTGATTTATTTACTGACCAATCAGCAACACACTTGACATACAGACCATCCCACAGCACTTCCCCTTTTCTTTTCTTAAAAAGGAAGGTTTTAACTTTAACATAGTAAAATTACATATAACAAAACAATTATCAAGCAAGAATTACAGTTACAATATTAAGGAAGAGATCCTATCTATCTTATATTTGTGAGTTTAAGGTTTTATATCTAACTTATCTTTTATTATAACTAAGGAAAATTGTAAGTATCTAGTCTTTAACCACATCAAAGACCTCAGAAGGATATACTACTACCTGAGAAATGGAGAAGGATATAAGCAACTCTTAGGAGTCTTGTAGGGTAGACAGAGACAGCTGGCAGCCTGGACAGTCATTCAAAGTTCTCTTGTAAAGTTGGGGCATCTGTCTTCAGCCCACAGGCCTAGAGTCTCTTATTCACTTTTTTCTGTGTCTTGTAGAATGTCTGGCAGTTTTCTCTGCAAAGCAGGAACCTGAAGGACCATTTTGTCAAGCAAAGTTCAGTGGTCACCTTTCTATGGGTCCTGCATGTCCAGTTGATCAAGCAGTCCAGGCAAGAACAGTTTCTTGCCCAAATGGCTATTTTTGTCAAGGTGAAGATAAACTCCATATGGAGTGTCTTCGATGCCCATCCTCCTCTCTGAAGTAAATCGGTGCTGTCAGGAGCAGACATGTCTCACTGTCCAGAAAGTCTAAATTTTTAAAACATTTTAAATGCCATATTCTGTAGGTCTTTGAAGTGTTTGAAGACTACCTATCTATCTGAAATATATCTATGTATACCTAGAAGACTTAACTAACATGGCTACAAATATTATCATAGATGACTAACTATTAACCTATTTTTTAATTATCCATTACAATTTTAAATGAGTTACATAAAGATAATACCTCAAACAAGAATAGAAATATATATACAGTATAACAAAATTAAGTTTAAATTTGTATCAATAAACTAAAATCTATAGCGATGTAAAACATTTTAAACAAGTTGTTACTCTTTAAAAGTAGGTTCATTAATCTACCCTTTCATCCTATCATATCTAAACTATCCCCTTTTTTTCTTTAGAAAGAGATTGTATTTATAATCAACCTGCTTTAAATAAAAATATTGTTTTTTCTCTGTCCCACACCAGAGGGCTCTTCTGATTTGGGACATAAGAATCTTTTAACCATTTTTTTTTTTTTGAGCAATATGTCTGGGTTAAGAGGGGGAGTGAGCCAATTCCATCTCTAAAGCCAGCTTGGTATATTTGGGAATTTGGGCGTAGCTTCTCTTACTACTTCCTGCTGGAGGGGGGCGCTGTATCTTCTGGAGACAGAAAGAAAATTTTAGGATCATGGAGTAGTCCATGAGGCTGTATCGTCTGAGCCAGTTGCCTTGAAACCATTCTGGATGTTGAATCATCTGGGCCATGGTGTCATTGGAGACCTTTCAGGGGGTCTTGGCTGGTCAAACCTGATGTATCTTAATCTGGAACAAATCCATAGTCTCTGGCTTTCTGTGGAAACAAGAGCAGAGACTCTTTTCCAAAGCAACATATCCTTATATCCAAATTTTGAAGTCAAGGTACCTTTAAAATATACATTTTGGCATAACTCAACAGCTTTTACAATCAAATGTTTTTCTGCAGTTACGAATATCAAAGAGAACATAATCCAGATTCTCTGTGTGGTAGTCATCTTTACGTGGCTTATTTTTTTATATTAGCTTGAGCCTATTGCTTTTAAACTGCAGCCTTCTAAGCCTGAAATGGCGCAGTGGCTGCTGGCTCCGCCCACTTCAGCTTCCCAACATGGCGGCGGTCCGCTTTCCGCCAGCTCTGGGAGCCATAACTCTCAGAAATAATGGGTCTACACTTTTACCAAAGTAGCGTGTAGCCCAGAAACCTCTTTTTTTTGTTTTGTACTAGCAAAGGCTAAATTCACCACACAGTTTAATGTGCCACTTGCAGAGGCCTGATTCCCGCCATACTGCAGGTCGAGCATGCACGCCAGGAACCCGCCAGTAGCTCAAACCGGCAGCTGCTGCTCATTTGAGAGAGACAATTAGGAAGCTGTTTTTAGCTCCGTTTTAGAATCTTTTTACTCAGGTGTTAGGTGGAAACTCTTGCCAACACGTTGGGCGCCATTTGTAGCTGGAGAAATTTTCTCCAGCTCCCGCCACCAAGTCCCGCCAGTCCCAGAGCCTACTTATAAAATAAACATACAGACTCTTACATTATTTAAACTGCTTGGCCATTAGCTCAGGCCTGTCATTGTCTAGCTCTTATTCTTATATTTAGCCCATTTCTATTAATCTTTACTTTGCCACATGGCTCATGGCTTACTGGTACCTTACATCTTCCTTGTCCTGATGGCGGCTGGCAGTGTCTCTCTCTCTCCGCCTTCCACTGCCCAGAATTCTTTTCCTTGTCCCGCCTATACTTCCTGCCTAGCCAATGGCCAATCAGTGATTTATTTACTGACCAATCAGCAACACACTTGACATACAGACCATCCCACAGCACAAAAGAACTGTGCTTCCTACACACACGGCCATATCTAGATCAATTCTGCTTAGGAAACTGACAAGAACAGTAGATCCTCTTCAGTCCAATACACAGTACAAGCTGGGAACAGACGCCAGTGCTATTTGCACTGTGTATGACAATGGGAGCGCAATAGTGTCTCTTCTTACCAGAAAACATCTCTTGCTTGTAGGACCAGAAACTGCATGGGATTCAACTCCATTTAAGACTGGAAAACAAACGCTAGCTCGCCTTAGAAGAAACACACTCTGCTTTTGAGTAAAGAGCACTGTTCTATTCTACTGTGTTTCCTATGGGCTCCGAACAGTGAGCTTGCTCAGAACAAAAGAACTGTGCTTCCTACACACACGGGCCATATCTAATTCAACTCTGCTTAGGAAACTGACAAGAACAGTAGCTCCTGTTCAGTCCAATACAGTGTACTTGCTGGGAACAGACGCGAGTGCTATTTGCACTGTGTATGGTAATGGGAACTCAATAGTGACTTTCCTTACCAGAACACAACTCTTGCTTGTAGCACCGAAAACTGCATGTGATTCAACTCCATTTAGGACTGGGAAACAAACGCTAGCTCGCCTTACAAGAAACAGACTCTGCTTTTGAGAAAAGAGCACTCTTCTACTCTACTGTGTTTCCGATGTGGCCAGAACAGTGAGCTTGCTCAGAACAAAAGAACTGTGCTTCCTAGACACACGGCCATATCTAGATCAATTCTGCTTAGGAACCTGACAAGAACAGTAGATTCTTTTCAGTCCAATACGCTTTACATGCTGGGAACAGACCCGAGTGCTATTTGCCTTGTGTATGACAATGGGAGCGCAATAGTGACTCTTCTTACCAGAAAACAACTCTTGCTCATAGGACCAAACACATCATGTGATTCAACTCCTTTTAGGACTGGGAAACAAATGCTAGCTCGCCTTACAAGAAACACACTCCTCTTTTGAGAAAAGAGCACGCTTCTACTCTACTTTTTTTCCTATGGGGTCTGAACAGTGAGCTTGCTCAGAACAAAAGAACTGTGCTTCCTACATACACGGGCCATATCTAGTTCAACTCTGCTTAGGAAACTGACAAGATCAGTAGCTCCTCTTCAGTCCAATACACTGTACTTGCTGGGAACAGACATGAGTGCTGTTTGCACTGTGTATGGCAATGGGAGTGCAATAGTGACTTTCCTTACCAGAACACAACTCTTGCTCATAGGACCAGAAACTTCATGTGATTCAACTCCATTTCTGACTGGGAAACAAACACTAGCTCGCCTTACAAGAAACAGACTCTTCTTTTGAGAAAAGAGCACTCTTCTACTCTACACTGTTTCCTATTGTGTCCGAACAGTGAACTTGCTCAGAACAAAAGAACTGTGCTTCCTACATACACGGGCCATATCTAGTTCGACTCTGCTTAGGAAACTGACAAGAACAGTAGCTCCTCTTCAGTCCAATACACTGTACTTGCTGGGAACAGACGCGAGTGCTATTTGCACTGTGTATGGCAAAGGGAGCGCAATAGTGACTTTCCTTACCAGAAAACAACTCTTGCTCATAGGACCAAAAACTGCATGTGTCTCACCTCCTTTTAGGACTGGAAAACAAATGCTAGCTCGCCTTACAAGAAACACACTCTGCTTTTGAGAAAAGAGCACTCTTCTACTCTACTGTGTTTCCTATGGGGTCCGAACAGTGAGCTCCCTCAGAACAAAAGAACTCTGCTTCCTACACACACGGGCCATATAATTCAACTCTGCTTAGGAAACTGACAAGAACAGTAGCTCCTCATCAGTCCAATACACTGTACTTTCTGGGAACAAACGCGAGTGCTATTTGCACTGTGTATGGTAATGGGAACTCAATAGTGACTTTCCTTACCAGAAAACAACTCTTGCTCATAGGACCGAAAACTGCATGTGATTCAACTCCATTTAGAACTGGGAAACATACACTAGCTCGCCTTACAAGAAACACACTCTGCTTTTGAGAAAAGAGCACTCTTTTACTCTATTGTGTTTCCTATAGGGGCAGAACAGTGAGCTTGCTCAGAATAAAAGAACTGTGCTTCCTAGACACACGGGCCATGTCTTGTTCAATTCTGCTTTGGAAACTGACAAGAACAGTACATCCTCTTCAGTCCAATACACTGTACATGCTGCTAACAGACGCTAGTGCTATTTGCCCTGTGTATGACAATGGGAGCCCAATAGTGACTCTTCTTATCAGAAAACAACTCTTGCTCGTAGGACCAGAAACTGCATGTGAATCAACTCCATTTAGGACTGGGAAACAAACACTAGCTCGCCTTACAAGAAACACACTCTGCTTTTGAGAAAAGAGCACTCTTCTACTCTACTTTTTTTTTCCTATGGGGTCCGAAAAGTGAGCTTGCTCAGAACAAAAGAACTGTGCTTCCTACACACACAGGCCCTAACTAGTTCAACTCTGCGTAGAAAACTGACAAAATCAATAGCTCCTCTTCAGTCCAATACACTGTACTTGCTGGGAACAGACGCGAGTGCTATTTGCACTGTCTATGGCAATGGGAGCGCAATGGTGACTTTCCTTACCAGAAAACAACTCTTGCTTGTAGGACCAGAAACTGCATGGGATTCAACTCCATTTAGGACTGGGAAACAAAAGCT